>NC_053024.1:370363650-370481143 GCF_003073215.2 Triticum urartu
CTGCGATCTCATATCAGCCCTCAGCCCGCAACCATCGGATCTTCTTGCCAGATGTGGATACCTCTGCTGAAGCTATATATCCTGAGCCTGCCAAGCAACCTTTGAGTCGCTCAGAATGCAGAACACCAGAGCTTCACTCAAAACGATGAAGGTGTTGAAGCCATCTCCAGGGTGTATCCTTTGGCTGGCACTACACGTGCGCCACACCCTGCTTCAACTGAAGCCACTGATAGTGCAACTGCTTCCAGACCCAAGAAGCGCGCTCGTGTTCTCAATAACCGAGAGCTTCTTGTGGCCCTTCATCAAAAACAAGATAGGCATCACGACTGGCTAAAGCGTCAGATGAAAAGCCTCTTGGTGGATGTTAATCGTCTTCGAAATCTTGCCACCAAGAATGCTTTCGTCACTCATGAAACCTGTCGTCGTACATGGAAAGGGCTATCAATGATGTGTACTGAAGCTGAACTTGAAGAGGATGGCTTCACTGAGCGATTCAAGTTTGACACCACACCTCCTAGAAGGGCTGTGATGCGCAACACACCATCACTTGAAGACTCTGAGTTTTCTTCATCTGCTGCCACAGTCACTGCCAGAATCATTGATGAAGAAGACGATGCTACATCACCGCCACCTGCTTCAGCACCTCCAAGCTCTTCTACACCACCAAACACCTCCAACGACCCTGCTGCTCCTGGGAACGAGTAGACACTCTATGTCTTCAAACCTTTTTGGTCCTTGCTGACAAAAGGGGGAGAAGCATATGGGTTGATAGTCTTCAAGCGGGTCCATATGGGCGGGTGCTTTATGTTTTGCTATATTTTGCTTCGTGCTTACAACTCTCGTTTTTGCTTCATTTGGTTCTTTGAGTTGTAACACTAAAACTCGATGGTCGTCTGCTACTTGTTTGCCACCCTGTTTGCGAAGATAAATTCCGCATGTGCGACGATAAATTCCGCACTTATCTCATTCTGCAGACGTCCATTTTCCATTATGCATGTCATTATCTTCATATACTTTCACATGCATAGTGGATTGTCATCATAAGCTGAATTGGATCTCCACAAGTACAACCTGCCATGTGCATTTGCATTCCAAAAGCAAATTAACTTATATGCACATCTTCAGGGGGAGCCCTTGAAACTTATGAAGACAATTCCTTATCCTTTACAATTTCACAGACTATATTCCCCGTTGAAAACTTCAACTAGTTTGTCATCAATCACCAAAAAGGGGGAGATTGTAAGTGCATCTAGTGCCACCCCTAGTTGGTTTTGGAGTATTTACGACAAACCTAGTTGAGGGACTAATGTGTTTGTGAGAATTGCAGGATAACACAGGTAGAAGTCCCTCATTGATTCGGTTTTACTACCAGAGATGACCTCTAAAAATGTATGAAGACATTGAAGCCAAAGGTGGTATATGAAGATATTCACAATGAAGACTATGACAAAAGAAGACACGTTATGAAGCCTATGGAGCTCGAAGACTTAGATCTTTCGTAGTTCTTTTTCTTTTGTGTTGAGTCATAGGAACCACCGTACTGTTAAGTGGGGTCCAGGAGAACCAGTCAGAATGACTGAAGTGATGCCTAAACCAAAAACCTATGTCTTCGAGTGAAGACAATGAGAGCGAATCTTGTCCAGAGCCGGACAAGTCAGCTTTGCTTGTAGCCCAAGTAAAGTTGCCATGAGAGTTTGAAATCTGACCGTTGAGACACGTGTCAGTTCCTTAGTGACCCAGGGTCATTTCGGACAAATCAGGTCGGGTTGCCAAGTGGCTATAAATAGCCCACCCCCTACAACCATAAATGGCTGGCTGCTCAGATTTCAGTGCACGGCTTTTGTCGTTTGAGAGCAACCCACCTCGAAGCCTTTGAGAGAAAATTCCTAGCGAGGAGAAAAGCCCTAACCACCCAGAGCCAGAGAACATTGGGCATCACTTAAGTCTTCTTGTCTGTGTGATCTGAAGACTTATTACACTTGAGGACTATGAATCCTCCAGACGGTTAGGCGTCGCGTTCAGAGCATCCAAGAGACATTGTGGATTGCCAGTGAATGAAGTCTGTGAAGGTTTGGGAGTCTACCTTGAAGACTTACCAGAGTGATTGGGCGAGGACTATGTGACCTTAGCTCAAGGAGAATACGGTGAGGACTTGGTGTCCTGAGCTGCGTGTTCAAGACTGGGTGTCCGGGACTGTGTGTCCTAAGGTTTAAATACCTAGCCGCTCCAACTAGACGTACAGTTGTCACAGCAACTGGAACTGGTCCAACACATCATTGTCTTCAATGAGTCACCGGTTTCATCTTCACTTCCTTTTTCTTACTGTTACTCATTGTGAAGCCATTGCATGCTTGCTCTATCTTTTGTCTTCACAACGTGAATGTATGATATGTTTGGCTTCATAACTTCTTCCTACCTGATCCTTATTACACTGCAGCTGTTTGTCTTTGTGCTTTCACTCTATTGAATACTTGACCATGGCTTGCCTAGTGTAATCTAACTTCCGCTGCATAGTAATAGGCAAAATCTTCGCTGTTTGTCTTCATAACTCCCACGTTTTGAAGACTTTCATAAAAATCACCTATTCACCCCCCCTCTAGTCGATATAACGCACTTTCAGTTAGGAAACATAACCATCTTTGATTAACGAGCTAGTCAAGTAGAGGCATACTAGTGACACTCTTTTTGTCTATGTATTCACACATGTATTATGTTTCTGGTTAATACAATTCTAGCATGAATAATAAACATTTATCATGATATAAGGAAATAAATAATAATTTTATTATTGCCTCTAGGGCATATTTCCTTCAGCATGCTACTAGGGGGATAAATTGATAGGAAAAGACCATCGCTCGTCCCCGACCGCCACTTAGAAGGAAGACAATCAATAAATAAATCATGCTCCGACTACGTCACATAACGGTTCACCATACGTGCATGCTACGGGAATCACAAACTTCAACACAAGTATTCCTCAAATTCACAACTACTCAACTAGCATGACTCTAATATCACCATCTTCATATCTCAAAACAATCATCAAGTATCAAACTTCTCATAGTATTCAATGCACTTTATGTGAAAGTTTTTATTATATCCCTCTTGGATGCCCATCATATTAGGACTAAATTCGTAACCAAAGAAAATTACCAGGCTGTTTAGAGACTCTCAAAATGATATAACTGAAGCATGAGAGTTCATATATTTCTTCAAAATAAAACCACTGCCGTGCTCTAAAAAGATATAAGTGAAGCACTAGAGAAACAACAAACTACTCCGAAAGGTATAAGTGAAGATCAATGAGTAGTCGAATAATTATGCAACTGTATGAAGACTCTCTAACATTAAAGAATTTCAGATCTTGGTATTTTATTCAAACATCAAGCAAATCCTAACAAAATAAATTGACGCTCCAAGAAAAACACATATGATGTGGTAAATAAAAATATAGCTCCAAGTAAAGTACCGATGAACGAAGACGAAAGAGGGGATGCCTTCCGGGGCATCCCCAAGCTTAGGATCTTGGTTGTCCTTGAATATTACCTTGGGGTTCCTCCGGCATCCCCAAGTTTAGGCTCTTGCCACTCCTTATTCCATAGTCCATCGAATCTTTACCTAAAACTTGAAAACTTCACAACACAAAACTTAACACAAAACTCATAAGCTCCGTTAGCGAAAGAAAACCAAACACTACTTCAAGGTACTGTAATGAAATCATTATTTATTTATATTTGTTTTAAACCTAATGTATTCCAACTTCTCTATGGTTTATAAACTCTTTTACTAGCCATAGATTCATTAAAATAAGCAAACAACACACGAAAAACAGAATCTGTCAAAAACAGAACAATCTGTAGTAATCTGTAACTAACGCAAACTTCTGGAACCCCAAAAATTCTAAAATAAATTGATGGACTTGAGGCATTTATCTATTAATCATATGCAAAAATAATTAACTAAATAGCACTCTCCAATAAAAAATGGCAGCAATTCTCATGAGCGCTAAAGTTTCTGTTTTTTACAACAAGATCAACACGACTTTCCCCAAGTCTTCCCAACGGTTCTACTTGGCACAAACACTAATTAAAACATAAAAACTCAATCATAACAAAGACTAGATAAATTATTTATTACTAAAAAGGAGCAAAAAGCAGGGAACAAAAATAAAGTTGGGTTGCCCCCAACAAGCGCTATCGTTTAACGCCCCTAGCTAGGCATGATGATTTCAATGATGCTCACATAAAAGATAAGAATTGAAACATAAAGAGAGCATCATGAAGAATATGACTAGCACATTTAAGTCTAACCCACTTCCTATGCATAGGGATTTTGTGAGAAAACAATTTATGGGAACAATAATCAACTAGCATAGGAAGGCAAAACAAGCATAACTTCAAGATTTTCAACACATAGAGATGAAACTTGATATTATTGCAATTACGACAAGCATATAATCCTCCCTCATAATAATTTTCAGCAGCATCATGAATGAATTCAAAAATATAACCATCACATAAAGCATTCTTTTCATGATCTACAAGCATAGAAATTTTATTACTCTCCACATAAGCAAAATTCTTCTCATGAATAATAGTGGGAGCAAACTCAATAAAATAATTATCATGTGAGGCATAATCCAATTGAAAACTAAAATCATGATGACAAGTTTCATGGTTATCATTATTCTTAATAGCATAGAAGTCATCACAATAATCATCATAGGTAGCAACTTTGTTCCCATAATCAATTGGAACCTCTTCCGAAATAGTGGATTCATCACTAAATAAAGTCATGAGCTCTCCAAATCCACTTTCATCGATAGAATCATCATAAATAGGAGGCATGATTTCATCATAATAAATTTACTCATCAAAACTTGGGGGACAAAAATATCATCTTCATCAAACATAGCTTCCTCAAGCTTGTGGCTTTGCATATCATTAGCATCATAGATATTCAAAGAATTCATAGTAACAACATTGCAATCATGCTCATCATTCAAAGATTTAGTGCCAAACATTTTAATGCATTCTTCTTCTAACACTTTGGCACAATTTTCCTTTCCATCATACTCACGAAAGATATTAAAAAGAAGAAGTGTCTGAGGCAAACTCAATTCCTTTTTTTGTAGTTTTCCTTTATAAACTAAACTAGTGCTAAAACAAGAAACAAAAAGATTTGATTGCAAGATCTAAATATATACCTACAAGTGCTAACCTCCCCGGCAACGGCGCCAGAAAAGAGCTTGATGTCTACTACACAACCTTATTCTTGTAGACGTTGTTGGGCCTCCAAGTGCAGAGGTTTGTAGGACAGTAGCAAATTTCCCTCAAGTGGATGACCTAAGATTTATC
The DNA here is from genome assembly GCF_003073215.2 of Triticum urartu. NCBI lineage: Eukaryota > Viridiplantae > Streptophyta > Magnoliopsida > Poales > Poaceae > Triticum > Triticum urartu. Next base: position 370,369,008 of record NC_053024.1, read on the forward strand.
AATCCGTAGGAGGCGTAGGATGAAGATGGTCTGTCTCAAGAAACCCTGCAACCAAATAACAAAGAGTCTCTTGTGTCCCCAACACACCCAATAGAATGGTAAATTGTATAGGTGCACTAGTTCGGCGAAGAGATGGTGATACAAGTGGTATATGGATGGTAGATAAAGGTTTTTGTAATCTGAAAATATAAAAACGGCAAGGTAACTAATGATAAAAGTGAGCACAAACGCTATTGCAATGTGTTGAAACAAGGCCTAGGGTTCATACTTTAACTAGTGCAAGTTCTCTCAACAATAATAACATAATTGGATCATATAACCATCCCTCAACATGCAACAAAGAGTCACTCCAACGTCACTAATAGCGGAGAACAAACAAATAGATTATGGTAGGGTACGAAACCACCTCAAAGTTATCCTTTCTGATCAATCTATTCAAGAGTCCGTAGTAAAATAACATGAAGCTATTCTTTCCGTTCAATCTATCATAGAGTTCGTACTAGAATAACACCTTAAGACACAAATCAGCTGATACGTCTCCAATGTATCTATAATTTTTGATTGCTCCATGCTATATTTTCTACTGTTTTGGACATTATTGGGCTTTATTATCCACTTTTATATTATTTTTGGGACTAACCTATTAATCGGAGGCCTAGCCCAGAATTGCTGTTTTTTGCCTGTTTAGGGTTCCAAGAAAAGGAATATCAAACGGAGTCCAAACGGAATGAAACCTTAGAGAACGTGATTTTCTCAACAAACAAGACCCAGGAGACTTGGACCCTACGTTAAGACACAAAAGAGGAGGCCACGAGGTAGGGGGCGCGCCTACCCCCCCCCCCAGGCGTGCCCTCCACCCTCATGGGCCCCCTTTTGCTCCACCGACGTACTCCTTCCTCCAATATATACCTACGTACCCCCAAACGATCAGATGCGGAGCCAAAAACCTAATTCCATCGCTGCAACTTTCTGTATCCATGAGATCACATCTTGAGGCCTGTTCCAGAGCTCCGCCTGAGGGGGCATCGATCACGGAGGGTTTCTACATCAACACCATAGCCTCACCGATGAAGTGTGAGTAGTTACCTCAGACGTACGGGTCCATAGTTATTAGCTAGATGGCTTCTTCTCTCTTTCTGGATCTCAATACAATGTTCTCCCCCTCTCTTGTGGAGAACTATTCGATGTAATCTTCTTTTTGCGGTGTGTTTGTTGAGACCGATGAATTGTGGGTTTATGATCAAGTCTATCTATGAATAATATTTGAATCTTCTCTGAATTCTTTTATGTATGATTGGTTATCTTTGCAAGTCTCTTCGAATTATCAGTTTGGTTTGGCCTACTAGATTGATCTTTCTTGCAATGGGAGAAGTGCTTAGCTTTGGGTTCAATCTTGCGGTGTCCTTTCCCAGTGACAGTAGGGGCAGCAAGGCACGTATTGTATTGTTGCCATCGAGGATAACAAGATGGGGTTTTCATCATATTGCATGAGTCTATCCCTCTACATCATGTCATCTTGCTTAAGGCGTTACTCTGTTTTTAACTTAATACTCTAGATGCATGCTGGATAGCGGTCGATAAGTGGAGTAATAGTAGTAGATGCAGGCAGGAGTCGGTCTACTTGTCTCGGACGTGATGCCTATATACATGATCATACCTAGATATTCTCATAACTATTCTCAATTCTGTCAATTGCTCAACAGTAATTTGTTCACCCACCATAGAATACTTATGCTCTTGAAAGAAGCCACTAGTGAAACCTATGGCCCCCGGGTCTATCTTTAACATATTAATCTCCTATTACTTAGTTATTTCCTTTGCCTTTTACTTTGCCTTTGTTTTACTTTGCATCTTTATCACAAAAATACCAAAAATATTATCTTATCATATCTATCAGATCTCACTCTCGTAAGTGGCCGTGTAGGGATTGACAACCCCTACTCACGTTGGTTGCGAGGATTTATTTGTTTTGTGCAGGTATGAGGGACTCGCGTGTAGCCTCCTACTGGATTGATACCTTGGTTCTCAAAAGCTGAGGGAAATACTTACGGTACTTTGTTGCATCATCCCTTCCTCTTTGGGGAAAACCAACGCAGTGCTCACGAGGTAGCAAGAAGGATTTCTGTCGCCGTTGCCAGGGAGGTTCGCGCAAGTCAAGATTTGGCTCCCGACAACGAGCCATTTCTGGCGCCGTTGCCGGGGGAGGTCTACACAAAAGTCAACATACCAAGTACCCATCACATACCCTTATCTCCCGTATTACATTATTTGCCATTTCCCTCTCGTTTTCCTCTCCCCCACTTCACCCTTGCCATTTTATTCGCCCTCTCTCTCTATCCTCCCTCTCTTTCTCTATTTGCCTCTTTTTGCCCGCTTGCTTTTTGTTTGCTTGTGTGTTAGTTGCTTGCTTGTCACGATGGCTCAAGATAATACTAAATTATGTGACTTCACCAATACCAACAACAATGATTTTATTAGCACTCCGATTGCTCCACTTATCGATGTTGAATCTTGTGAAATTAATACTGCTTTGCTGAATTTTGTCATGAAAGATCCGTTTTCCGGCCTTCCTAGTGAAGATGCCGCTACCCATCTAAATAGCTTCATTGATTTGTGTGACATGCAAAAGAAGAAAGATGTGGATAATGATATTGTTAAATTGAAGCTATTTCCTTTTTCGCTTAGAGATCATGCTAAAGCTTGGTTTTCGTCTTTGCCTAAAAATAGTATTGATTCATGGAATAAGTGCAAAGATGCTTTTATCTCTAAGTATTTTCCTCCCGCTAAGATCATCTCTCTTAGAAACGATATTATGAATTTTAAGCAACTTGATCATGAACATGTTGCACAAGCTTGGGAGAGAATGAAACTAATGATACGTAATTGCCCTACTCATGGTTTAAATTTGTGGATGATTATACAAAATTTTTATGCCGGATTGAATTTTGCTTCTAGAAATCTATTAGATTCGGCCGTGGGAGGCACTTTTATGGAAATCACTTTAGGAGAAGCTACTAAACTCCTAGATAATATTATGGTTAATTATTCTCAATGGCATACTGAAAGATCTACTAATAAAGAGGTGCATGTGATAGAAGAAATTAATGTTTTGAGTGGAAAGATGGATGAACTTATGAAATTATTTGCTAATAAGAGTGTTTCTTCTGATCCTAATGATATGCCCTTGTCTACTTTGATTGAGAATAATAATGAATCTATGGATGTGAATTTTGTTGGTAGGAACAATTTTGGTAACAACGCGTATAGAGGAAATTTCAACCCTAGGCCTTATCCTAGTAATCCCTGTAATAATTATGGTAATTCCTACAACAATTCTTATGGAAATTATAATAAGATGCCCTCTGATTTTGAATCTAGTATTAAAGAATTTATTACTTCGCAAAAGAATTTCACTGATTTGATTGAAGAAAAATTGCTTAAGATTGATGATTTGGCTAGGAACGTTGATAGAATTACTCTTGATGTTGATTCTTTGAAACTTAGATCTATTCCACCTAAACATGATGTCAATGAGTCTCTCAAAGCCATGAGAATTTCCATTGATGAGTGCAAAGAAAGAACCGCTAGGATGCGTGCTAAGAAAGATGCCTTTATAAGAGCGTGTTCTTCTAGTTCCTATGAAAATAAAGATGAAGATCTAAAAGTTATTGATGTATCCCCTATTAAATCTTTGTTTTTCAATATGAATCTTGATAATGATGGGACTGAATATGATCCACCTTTACCTAGAAGGCGTTCCAAGAATTCAGAATTTTTTGATCTTAATGCTAAAATTGATAAAAGTGGGATTGAAGAAATTAAAACCCTAGATGTTGCTAAACCCACTATTATGGATTTCAAGGAATTTAACTATGAAAATTGCTCTTTGATTGATTGTATTTCCTTGTTACAATCCGTGCTAAATTCTCCTCATGCTTATAGTCAAAATAAAGCGTTTACTAAACATATCGTTGATGCCTTGATGCAATCTTATGAAGAAAAACTTGAATTGGAAGTTTCTATCCCTAGAAAGCTTTATGATGAGTGGGAACCAACTATTAAAATTAAAATTAAATATCATGAATGCTATGCTTTTATGTGATTTGGGTGCTAGTGTTTCCACGATTCAAAAGATTTTGTGATATTTGTTAGGTTTCCGTGATTTTGATGATTGCTCTTTAAACTTGCACCTTGCGGATTCCACTATTAAGAAACCTATGGGAAGAATCAATGATGTTTTTTTGTTGCAAATAGGAATTATGTACCTGTAGATTTTATTGTTCTTGACATAGATTGCAATCCTTCATGTCCTATTATTCTTGGTAGACCTTTCCTTAGAACGATTGGTGCAATTATTGATATGAAGGAAGGAAATATTAGATTCCAATTTCCGTTAAGGAAATTCATGGGACACTTTCCTAGAAAGTAAATTAAATTACCTTATGAATCTATTATGAGAGCCACTTATGGATTGCCTACCAAAGATGGCAATACCTAGATCTATCCTTGCTTGTTATGCCTAGCCAGGGGCGTTAAACGATAGCGCTTGTTGGGAGGCAACCCAATTTTATTTTTATTCCTTGCTTTTGCTCCTGTTTATTAATAAATAATTTATCTAGACTTTTTTTGGTTGTGTTTTTTGTGTTTAATTAGTGTTTGTGCCAAGTAGAACCGTTGGGAAGACTTGGGGAAAGTCTTGTTACACTTGCTGTAAAAAACAGAAACTTGGCGCTCACGAGAACTACTGCCATTTTTATTTGGAAAGTGCTATTTAGATAATTATTTTTTAAGATGATTAATAGATAAATTACCCACGTACAGAAATTTATTTTAGAATTTTTGGGATTCCAGATCCTGCGCTAGCTACAGATTACTACAAACTGTTCTGTTTTTGACAGATTCTGTTTTTCGTGTGTTGTTTGCTTATTTTGATGAATCTATGGCTAGTAAAATAGTTTATAAACCATGGATAAGTTGGAATACAGTAGGTATAACACCAATATAAATAAAGAATGAGTTCATTACAGTACCTTGAAGCGGTATTTTATTTTCTTTCGCTGGAGCTCACGAGATTTTCTACTTTAAGTTTTGTGTTGTGAAGTTTTCATGTTTTGGGTAAAGATTTGATGGATTATGGAACAAGGAGTGGCAATAGCCTAAGCTTGGGGATTCCCATGGCACCCCCAAGATAACCTAAGGACCCCTAAAAGCCAAAGCTTGGGGATGCCCCGGAAGGCATCCCCTCTTTCGTCTACTTCTATCGGTAACTTTACTTGGAGCTATATTTTTATTCGCCACATGATATGTGTTTTGCTTGGAGCGTCTTGTATGATTTGAGTCTTTATTTGTTAGTTTACCACAATCATCCTTGCTGTAAACACCTTTTGAGAGAGCCATACTTGATTTTAAATTTGTTAGAATACTCTATGTGCTTCGCTTATATCTTTTGAGTTATATAGTTTTGCTCTAGTGCTTCACTTATATCTTTTAGAGCACGGTGGTGGAGTTGTTTTATAGAAACTATTTATCTCTCATGCTTCACTTAGATTATTTTGAGAGTCTTAAATAGCATGGTAATTTGCTTAAAATCCTAATATGCTTGGTATACGAGATTAATAATAAAACTTTCTTATGAGTGTGTTGAATACTATGAGAAGTTCGATGCTTGATAATTGTTTTGAGATATGAAGATGGTGATATTAAAGTTGTGCTAGTTGAGTAGTTGTGAATTTGAGAAATAATTGTGTTAAAGTTTGTGATTCCCGTAGCATGCATGTATGGTGAACCGTTATGTGATGAAGTCGGAGCATGATTTATTTATTGATTGTCTTCCTTATGAGTGGCGGTCGGGGACGAGCGATGGTCTTTTCCAACCAATCTATCCCCCTAGGAGCATGCGCGTAATACTTTGCTTTGATAACTTGTAGATTTTCACAATAAGTATATGAGTTCTTTATGACTAATGTTGAGTCCATGGATTATACACACTCTCACCCTTCCACCTTTGCTAGCCTCTCTAATACCGCGCATCTTTCGCCGCTATCATACACCCACCATATACCTTCCTCAAAATAGCCACCATACCTACCTATTATGGCATTTCCATAGCCATTCCGAGATATATTGCCATGCAACTTTCCACCGTTCCGTTTATCATGACACACTCCATCATTGTCATATTTCTTAGCATGATCATGTAGTTGACATCGTATTTGTGGCAAAGCCACCATTCATAATTCTCTCATACGTGTCACTCTTGATTCATTGCATATCCCGGTACACCGCCGGAGGCATTCATATAGAGTCATATTTTGTTCTAAGTATCGAGTTGTAATTGTTGAGTTGTAAGAAAAATAAAAGTGTGATGATCATTATTATTAGAGCATTGTCCCGGTGAGGAAAGGATGATGGAGACTATGATTCCCCCACAAGTCGGGATGAGACTCCGGATGAAAAAAAGAGAAAGAAAAGAGGCCATAAAAAAGAAAAGGCCCAGATAAAAAAAGAGAGAAAAAGAAAGAAGGGGCAATGCTACTATCCTTTTACCACACTTGTGCTTCAAAGTAGCACCATGATATTCATAGTAGAGAGTCTCTCATGTTATCACTTTCATATACTAGTGGGAATTTTTCATTATAGAACTTGGCTTGTATATTCCAATGATGGGCTTCCTCAAAATGCCCTAGGTCTTCATGAGCAAGCAAGTTGGATGCACACCCACTTAGTTTCCTTTTGAGCTTTCATATACTTATAGCTCTAGTGCATCCGTTGCATGACAATCCCTACTCACTCACATTGATATCTATTGATGGGCATCTCCATAGCCCGTTGATACGCCTAGTTGATGTGAGACTATCTTCCGCTTTTTGTCTTCTCCACAACCACCGTTCTATTCCACCTATAGTCCTATGTCCATGGCTCACGCTCATGTATTGCGTGAAAATTAAAAAAAGTTTTGAGAATATCAAAAGTATGAAACAATTGCTTGGCTTGTCATCGGGGTTGTGCATGATTTAAATATTTTGTGTGGTGAAGATGGAGCATAGCCAGACTATATGATTTTGTAGGGATAACTTTCTTTGGCCATGTTATTTTGAGAAGACATAATTGCTTTGTTAGTATGCTTGTAGTATTATTATTTTTATGTCAATATTAAAATTTTGTCTTGAATCTTTCGGATCTGAAAATTCATACCACAATTAAGAAGAATTACATTAAAAATTATGGCAAGTAGCACTCCGCATCAAAAATTCTGTTTTTATCATTTACCTACTCGAGGACGAGCAGGAATTAAGCTTGGGGATGCTTGATATGTCTCCAACGTATCTATAATTTTTGATTGCTCCATGCTATATTATCTACTGTTTTGGACATTATTGGGATTTATTATCCACTTTTATATTATTTTTGGGACTAACCTATTTACCGGAGGCCCAGCCCAGAATTGTTGTTTTTTTGCCTGTTTTAGGGTTTCGAAGAAAAGGAATATCAAACGGAGTCCAAACAGAATGAAACCTTCGGGAACGTGATTTTCTCAACAAACAAGACCCAGGAGACTTGGACCCTACGTCAAGACACAAAATAGGAGGCCACGAGGTAGGGGGGCGCGCCTACCCCCCCAGGTGTGCCCTCCACCCTCGTGGGCCCCCTGTTGCTCCACCGACGTACTCCTTCCTGCTATATATACCTACGTAGCCCCAAACAATCAGATACGGAGCCAAAAACCTAATTCCACCGCTGCAACTTTCCTGTATCCACGAGATCCCATCTTGGGGCCTGTTCGGGAGCTCCGCCGGAGGGGCCATCGATCACGGAGGGCTTCTACGTCAACACCATAGCCTCTCCGATGAAGTGTGAGTAGTTTACCTCAGACCTACGGGTCCATAGTTATTAGCTAGATGCCTTCTTCTCTCTTTTTGGATCTCAATACAATGTTCTCCCCTCTCTTGTGGAGAACTATTCGATGTGATCTTCTTTTTGCGGTGTGTTTGTTGAGATCGGTGAATTGTGGGTTTATGATCAAGTCTATCTATGCATAATATTTGAATCTTCTCTGAATTCTTTTATGTATGATTGGTTATCTTTGCAAGTCTCTTCGAATTATCAGTTTGGTTTGGCCTACTAGATTGATCTTTCTTGCAATGGGAGAAGTGCTTAGCTTTGGGTTCAATCTTGCGGTGTCCTTTCCCAGTGACTGTAGGGGCAGCAAGGCACGTATTGTATTGTTTCCATCGAGGATAACAAGATGGGGTTTTCATCATATTGCATGAGTCTATCCCTCTACATCATGTCATCTTGCTTAAGGCGTTACTCTGTTTTTAACTTAATACTCTAGATGCATGCTGGATAGCGGTCGATGAGTGGAGTAATAGTAGTAGATGCAGGCAGGAGTCGGTCTACTTGTCTCGGACATGATGCCTATATACATGATCATACGTAGATATTCTCATAACTATGGTTAATTCTGTCAATTGCTCAACAGTAATTTGTTCACCCACCGTAGAATACTTATGCTCTTGAGAGAAGCCACTAGTGAAACCTATGGCCCCCGGGTCTATCTTTATCATATTAATCTCCTATTACTTAGTTATTTCCTTTGCCTTTTACTTTGCCTTTATTTTACTTTGCATCTTTATCACAAAAATACCAAAAATATTATCTTATCATATCTATCAGATCTCACTCTCGTAAGTGTCCGTGTAGGGATTGACAACCCCTATTCGCGTTGGTTGCGAAGATTTATTTGTTTCTTGAAGGTACGAGGGACTCGCGTGTAGCCTCCTACTGGATTGATACCTTGGTCCTCAAAAACTGAGGGAAATACTTACGCTACTTTGCTGCATCATCCCTTCCTCTTCGGGGAAAACCAACGCAGTGCTCAAGAGGTAGCATCAACCAAAACCCTAATGTCACCTAGATACTGCAATGTCACCTCAAGTATCCGTGGGTATGATTATTCGATATGCATCACACAATCTCAGATTCATCTATTCAACCAACACAAAACTTCAAAGAGTCCCCCAAAGTTTATACCGGAGAGTCAAGACGAAAACGTGTGCCAACCCCTATGCATAGGTTCATGGGCGGAACCCACAAGTTGATCACCAAAACATACATCAAGTGGATCAATAGGATACCCCATTGTCACCACGGGTATCCCACGCAAGACATACATCAAGTCTTCTCAAATCCTTAAAGACTCAATCCGATAAGATAACTTCAAAGGGAAAACTCAATCCATTACAAGAGAGTAGAGGGGGAGAAACATCATAAGATCCAACTATAATAGCAAAGCTCGCGATACATCAAGATCGTATCACCTCAAGAACACGAGAGAGAGAGAGAGAGATCAAACACATCGCTACTAGTACATACCCTCAGCCCCGAGGGGGAACTACTCCCTCCTCGTCATGGAGAGCACTGGGATGATGAAGATGGCCACCGGAGAGGGGTTCCCCCCTCCGGCAGGGTACCGGAACGGGTCTAGATTGGTTTTCGGTGGCTAGGGAGGCTTCTGGCGGCGGAACTCCCGATCTATCGTGCTCCCCGAAGTTTTTAGGGTATATGGGTATATATAGGAGGAAGAAGTATGTCAGGGGGGCCACGAGGGGCCCACGAGGGTGGAGGGCGTGCCTAGGGGGTGGGCGCGCCCCCTGCCTCGTGCCTTCCTCGTTGCTTCCCTTACGTACACCCCAAGTCTTCTGGTTTGCTCCCCTTCCAAAAATAAGTTCCGTGAAGTTTCAGGTCAATTGGACTCTGTTTGATTTTCCTTTTCTGCGATACTCTAAAACAAGGAAAAAATAGAAACTGGCACTGGGATCTAGGTTAATAGGTTAGTCCCAAAAATCATATAAAATAGCATATAAATGCATATAAAACATCCAAGGTTGATAAGATAATAGCATGGAACAATCAAAAATTATAGATACGTTGGAGAGGTATCAGCGGTGCCGCTCTAAGTCGTGCCGCAGTAAAGACAGCAACACCGGCACGGGAGAAGATGACACTCTGGATGGTGCCGAAGACAACGAAGACCCCGTTGATAAAGCAAACAAACAAGATGAACGGGAAGATGAGCAGGTTAGCCCTGTTAAACAGGCCACACACGAAGATTCGGAGGACGATAATTACCTTCCGATCTCCGAAGACGAGGTGAGCCTCGGCACCGAAGATTTCATCGTGCCTGAGGAACCTCTTGAGCAGGAACGCTTCAAGCACCAGCTAATAGCCATGGCAAGTGATACGTCTCCAACGTATCTATAATTTTTGATTGCTCCATGCTATATTATCTACTGTTTTGGGCAATATTGTGCTTTATTGTCCACTTTTATAATACTTTCGGGACTAACCTATTAACCGGAGGCCCAGCCCAGATTTGCTTTTTTTGCCTATTTCGGTGTTTTGAAGAAAAGGAATATCAGACGGAGTCCAAACGGAACAAAATCAACTAGAGAAGTTATTTTTGGAACGAAAGCCACCCGATGGACTTGGACCCCACGTCAAGGAAGGAACGAGGAAGCCACGAGGGTGGGGGGCGCGCCCACCCCCCTGGGGTGCGCCCCCTTGCCTCGTGGGGCCCTCGTGGCTCCCCTGACGTGCTTCTTCTGCCTATATAACTCCATATACCCTAAAACTTCCAGAACAGAGATTAGATTGAGAGTTCCGCCGCCAGAAGCCTCCGTAGCCACCAAAAGTCAATCGGGACCCTGTTCCGGCACCCTGCCGGAGGGGGGACCAGTGGCCATCTTCATCATCCCGGCGCTCTCCATGACGAGGAGGGAGTAGTTCTCCCTCGGGGCTGAGGGTATGTACCAGTAGCTATGTGTTTGATCTCTCTCTCTCTCTCTCTCTCTCTCTCGTGTTCTCGAGATGATACGATCTTGATGTATCGTGAGCTTTGCTATTATAGTTGCATCCTATGTTTCTCCTCCCCCTCTTCTCTCTTGTAATGAATTGAGTTTCCCCTTTGAAGTAATCTTATCGGATTGAGTCTTTAAAGATTTGAGAACACTTGATGTATGTCTTGGTGATCAACTTGCGGGTTTCGTGACATTGGGAACCTATGCATAGGGGTTGGCACACGTTCTCGTCGTGATTCTCCGGTAGAAAGTTTGGGGCACTCTTTGAGGTCCTTTGTGTTGGTTGAATAGATGAAACTGAGATTGTGTGATGCATATCGTATAATCATACCCACGGATACTTGAGGTGACATTGGAGTATCTAGGTTACATTAGGGTTTTGATTGATTTGTGTCTTAAGGTGTTATTCTAGTACGAACTCTAGGGCTGTTTGTGACACCTATAGGAATAGCCCAACGGATTGATTGGAAAGAATAACTTTGAGGTGGTTTCGTACCCTACCATAATCTCTTTGTTCGTTCTCCGCTATTAGTGACTTTGGAGTGACTCTTTGTTGCATGTTGAGGGATAGTTATGTGATCCAATTATGTTATCATTGTTGAGGGAACTTACACTAGCGAAAGTATGAACCCTAGGCCTTATTTCCACACATTGCAATACCGTTTACACTCACTTTTATCATTAGTTACCTTGCTGTTTTTATTATTTCAGATTACAAATACCTTTATCTACCATCCATATACCACTTGTATCACCATCTCTTCGCCGAACTAGTGCACCTATACAATCCTCGTGAGCCCACCGTAAGGTGGTTGACACTCTTCTTTTGCCGCAAGAAAGCTAATATTTGGAAAAAAAATCACGGTGAAGGTTTCAGGCCAATCGGAGTTACGGATCTCCATATATACGTGAAACGGTGAAACAGAGCCAGAACAGAACGCAGAACCAGAGAGAAACAGAGAGATAGATCCAATCTCGGAGGGGCTCTCGCCCCTCCCATGCCATGGAGGCCAAGGACTAGAGGGGAAACCCTTCTCCCATCCAGGGAGGAGGTCAAGGAAGAAGAGGAAGAAGGGGGCCCCTCTCCCCCTCTCCTCCGGTGGCGCAGGAACGCCGCCGTGGCCATCATCATCATCACCGCGATCTACACCAACACCTCCGCCATCTTCACCAACATCTCCATCACCTTCCCCCCTCTATCTACTGCGGTCCACTCTCCCGCAACCCGCTATACCCTCTACTTGAACATGGTGCTTTATGCTTCATATTATTATCCAATGATGTGTTGCTATCCTATGATGTCTGAGTAGATTTTCGTTGTCCTATCGGTGGTTGATGAATTGCTATGATTGATTTAATTTGCTTGTGGTTATGTTGCTGTCCTTTGGTGCCCATCATATGATTGCGCGCGTGGATCACACCATAGGGTTAGTTGTATGTTGATAGGACTATGTATTGGAGGGCAAGAGTGACAGAAGCTTCAACCTAGCATAGAAATTGATGCATACGGGATTGAAGGGGATCAATATATCTTAATGCTATGGTTGGGTTTTACCTTAATGAACATTAGTAGTTGCGGATGCTTGCTAATAGTTCCAATCATAAGTGCATAGAATTCCAAGTTAGGGATGACATGCTAGCAGTGGCCTCTCCCACATAATACTTGCTATCGGTCTAGTAAAGTAGTCAATTGCTTAAGCGGCAATTTCGCAACTCCTACCACCACTTTTCCACACTCACTATATTTACTTTATTATTTCTTTATCTAAACAACCCCTACTTTTTATTTACGTACTCTTTATTATCTTGCAAACCTATCCAACAACACCTACAAAGTACTTCTAGTTTCATACTTGTTTTAGGTAAAGCGAACGTCAAGCGTGCGTAGAGTTGTATCGGTGGTCGATAGAACTTGAGGGAATATTTGTTCTACCTTTAGCTCCTCGTTGGGTTCGACACTCTTACTTATCGAAAACTGTTGCGATCCCCTATACTTGTGGGTTATCAGCAAGGAGCCTGAAAAAGAAGCAGCAGCAGCTTCAAGCTGACCAAGATCTGCTCAATGATAAATGGACTGATGTCCTAGAAGCCGAAGAATACAGCCTCAAGCGCCCAACCAAAAGCTACCCAAACCGCAAATTGCTACCTCAGTTCGATGAGGAGGCGCCGGAGTACATACCACCATTGCATAATACGGCCGACCGACCACCACATGGTCGGGACAAAATGGCAACTCATGCTGAACATCAGCCCGCCCCGCCTCATCACTCGGGCAGAGGTAAATTAGCCCACGGCCATACATATGACTTCCGGCAGAACATGAACAATAAAGCAGGACATACCAGATCAATCTATGGATCGCGAGGACGCGCCTCGACATGTGACAACAGCCACCTATTTGGACATGACAAACCCAGTCAAGCGCGGGCTGAACACCACAGACGGACTCCATCAGAGCCACGTCACAATACGGCCCGATATAGAGGCCCCGCACACCCTCATTGCTTCACTGATGAGGTCCTGGATCACGAATTCCCCAAAGGATTCAAGCCCGTGAACATAGAATCATACGATGGAACCACGAACCCCGCGGTGTTGATCGAGGACTTCATTCTCCACACCCATATGGCCTGCGGAGATGACCTCCACGCCATAAAATACCTCCCTCTAAAACTCAAAGGGCATGCTCGGCATTGGCTAAACAGTCTGCCTAAAAATTCCATTGGCAGCTAGGAGGACTTGGAAGAGGCTTTCCTCGATAACTTCCAAGGTACATATGTTCGACCTCCGGACGCTGATGACTTAAGCCATATAGTTCAACAGCTCGGAGAGTCCGCCAGGAAATTTTGGACAAGGTTATTAACTAAAAAGAACCAAATTGTCGACTGTCCGGACGCCGAAGCTCTAGCAGCTTTCAAGCATAGCATCCGCGACAAATGGCTCACTCGCCACCTCGGCCAAGAAAAGCCAAAATCCATGGCAGCCCTCACGGCACTCATGACCCGCTTTTGTGCAGGCAAGGATAGTTGGTTGGCCCGTAGCAAAAACAATGCAAGCGATGCCGGCACCCCTGAAGTTAAAAGCAACAAAGACAAGTCTCGACACAATAGATACAAGCGCCGAAACAACAGTGACAACACCAAGGATACGGCGGTCAACGCCGGATTCAGTGGCTCTAAGTCTGGTCAGTGGAAGAAGTCATTCCAAAAGAGCAATTCGGGTCCATCCAGCTTGGATCGCATACTTGATCGTCCATGCCAAATTCACGGCACCCCCGACAAGCCTCCTAATCATACAAATAGAGAGCGTTGGGTTTTCAAACGGCCAGCAAATTAAACGCCAAGAATAGGGAAAAGGGATCGCAAAGCGAGGACGATGACGATGAAGAAGAGCCACGACAAACGAACACAGGGGGACAGAAGAAGTTTCCCCCTCAGGTCAAAACGGTGAACATGATATATGCTACCCACGTCCCCAAGAGGGAGCGCAAGCGTGCGCTCAGGGACGTCTACGCGATAGAGCCAGTTGCCCCAAAATTCAATCCATGGTCGTCATGCCTGATCACTTTTGATCGCCGGGATCACCCGACCAGTATCCGTCACGGAGGCTCATCCGCAGTGGTCTTAGACCCAATAATTGATGGGTTCCACCTGACTCGTGTCCTTATGGACGGCGGTAGCAGCCTCAATCTTCTCTACCAGGATACAGTGCGAAAAATGGGCATTAACCCATCAAGGATCAAGCCTACAAAGACCAACTTTAAAGGAGTCATTCCAGGCGTAGAGGACCGTTGTACGGGCTCAATCATATTAGAGGTTGTATTCGGATCTCCGGACAACTTCCGAAGCGAGGAGTTAGTCTTCGATATCGTCCCATTCCGCAGCAGCTATCATGCACTGCTCGGACGAACTGCATTTGCTCGATTCAACGCAGTGCCACACTATGCTTATCTCAAGCTCAAGATGCCCGGCCCACGCAGCGTCATAACAGTCAATGGCAATAAGGAACGCTTTCTCCGTACAGAAGAACACACATCTGCCCTGGCTGCTGAAGTACAAAGCGGCCTTCTCAAGCAGAACCTTCATTCAGCTGCCGAGCCCTCGGACACCCTTAAGAGGGTCCGAACTGCTCTGCAGCAGGAGAGCTCGAGTAGCAATCTGGCCTCCGTATCAGTCCCAATCAAGCGGTGGCATACGTGCCGCACGTACATAACTACGCACTCAAAATTCCATGGGTATCAATGGAGGCATAGCTAGCTTGTGATCCACGGCATGGCTCAACCAACATTGGATACACACATACTTTCACTCTGCTTGTTTTCTTTCAGGTTTTAATCCTACATGCCCCATCGGGGGGTCAGGTTATCGGTCCTCTTGACGGATAAATACACTAAGATGGCGAGGAGCGCAGACATACGGGGACTTCTTAGGTGATTCCGTTAACGATAACTCTACCCGTTTTCAAGGACCCACATGCAACTCTCCCTGGTTTCGGCATGTTAAATAGGATGTTGCTTATTGCACTACTTGTATCAATGCGCCTTGACGTACTAATTACATTACAATGAAAATAGTTTGTAGCTGGGGCTGTAGGACCCCAGTTTTTTACCTTTACATCTTTTTTGTTTTCTTTCTCTCTTTTCCTTTTTTTTCAGTTTCCTTGTGGATAACCCCATCAGGTAACACCCATACACTTTGGTACGTTCTGATGTTTGCCAGGGGCTTTATAGCACCCCACATTACGGCAACAAAAGTCCGAACACTTCTTATAAGTATAGTTCGGCACCCCGAATTTAGCATTATATGCATTGGCTCCGAATCATGTCTTTGGTCAATAGTTGGGTTGCCTGGCTCCAGTACTTGCTACCCTACGTTCCGCTACATCGGCTAGGGTAGTAAAGCGAGAACTACTGCGATTGTGCCCTGGTCTAAACCGGATGAGCACCTCAGTAGAAAAAGCCGAAAACTGACTGTCATGATGCGGCGAGAGCCGGTCAGCTGTTCGGAGGTCTCAAATCATTGGAGATTTTTCCGCATTTCGCGAAGGATCGGTACTTCCCGATCAGACGCTGACAGCACTCTGGTTCGTATACCAGGGGCTGTGCCTATGTTTTATTATAAAACTCCTATGGCTAAGTGAGGGCGTTCAAGCCGTATAGTCTGGTTGCCTGGTTCGTTTGCGCTAAACAACTCCTTCAAGGACCATATAATTGGATCAAGATTGTTTAGATACCATCCCGAACACCTCCGTACTACCTACGTGAGGGCAAAAGCTGACGACTGGCCAACCCTCAGATTTCATACAACACGGCCGCACAGGAGGACACAATCAAAACATAAATTATATTACAAAGCGGATTTGTTGTCATCATACAAGACAAAATACGAGTGTATTCACTCAAAAATAATGTCCTGCCCGCACTGCGTGGATACAATACAAGACACCTCTAGGACATCCACAAAATAGCGCTCGGGTGTACGGTGCTCCTTGCCCTTCGGCGGCCCCTTGGTCAGCTCGACGGCGTCCATCTTCGTCCATCACATCTTGCAGCGAGCAAAGGCCATCCGGGCACCTTCAATACAGACCGACCGCTTTACGACCTAAAGTCGCGGGCAGGCACTAACAAGCCGCTTCACAAGCCCGAAGTAGCTGCTGGGTACCGACGGGGCAGGCCATAGCCGGACTATCAGGTTCCTCATGGCCAGCTCGGCCGCGTTGTGTAGCTCGACCAACTGTTTCAGCTGGTTGCTGAAGGATACTAGATGTTCAGGTCCAAGATATTGAGACCAAAACAGCTTCTCCGTCGAACTCCCTTCCTTGGCTCGATAGAATTCAGCAGCATTGGATACGTTGCGCGGCAAATCCGTAAACGCCCCTGTAGAGCACCAAATTCGGGTAAGTACAAGGAGCGTTTCCTTCACAGACTTGCTTTGCATAATGAAAGCCTTACCCATCGCAATCTTCTTAGCCGCCTGGACTTCCTGAAGGGTGCTCTGGGCCTCGGCTCGAGCCTCTTGTGTGCTCTGGTGGGCCTTCGCAAGTTCGGACGCCTGCGTCTTAGAATCTCGCTCCAGGGACTCCTACTTCTTGACGGCATCCTGAAGCTCTTGCTGAACCTCGCTGACCCAGGCCTCGTTCTTTTCGCGTGCAGCGTGTTCCCTGGCCTCTTTGTCCTCGGCCTCGGCTAATGCCTTTTTGAGGGCCGCCACCTCGATCGTGGCCCCTAGCATAGTCCATGACACTTTAGTCAGCACGAAGTATTCATCCTTCCTAACATACACGCACAGGTTACAGCATACCTTGGTTGTCCTCCAGCTGCTTTTTCACAAGGCTGAGCTCTTCCTCGGCCTGCTCTAGGCTCCGCCTTAGTTCGGAGACCTCTGCAGTATGAGCGGCAGCAGCCAGCAGCGACGCCTGCTTATTTACATAGGCATCATATGTTAGACTCCTACGAAAATTGTTTTGATCCTCTGTTCGGGTTTTCCTTCCGAACAACGAACAGAGCATCAAGGTCTACTGTCTATGCTGTGATATTCTTTCTACAATTATTATTACCTCAAAGCCTGTTAAAAGGCTAGTGCAGGCTTCGGTAAGTCCGCTTCTGGCAGACTGAACCTTTTTGATCACCGTACCCATGAGGACACGGTGTTCATCCACAATGGAAGTGCCTTGCAGTGCTCCCAGCAGATCATCCGGTGCCTCTGGTTGGACAGAGGTCACCAGCAGAACAGGCACACCCCCTCCTTTCGGGGAAGGCCGTTTGCTAGACTCCGGAGCCGTGAAGGTCCCCCGAATGATATCCTGCTGAGGGCCGAATGGAACTTGGCCCCCACCATCAGTCCCCATGGGGGCTTCTTCCCCCATGTGTTCGGCGGCCGTGGAGTTATCCTTGGACGCCACCCTGACGAACTACGGAGCCTCGCCTTGGTCAGGGAAGGCTCTTTGGGACACCACCTCGTCATTGCCCTTGGGTGAGGTAGAGTGAGCAGGTGGCGGCGACATGGTAGCCATCTCCTTTAAGTCTAGCGAGCCCTCTGTCGAGGATGGCGGAGAATTGTCGCGGGCCGGACTACAATAGCATAAATTAAATATATCAATATTGCAAAGGGGAAGGGCCAAACATTTGGATGAGCATAAGGTCTTTGGTACTTATGAAGCAGATCAAGGCTTGGTCCGGGGCATTTGTTCTGGACTGCTATCGACATCCCACGCGGAGTTATCCGCAAAGGAGCCCTTCCCCCTCTTGTGTGCCTTCACCTCCAGTTTCGTAGAGGCCGCCCTTTCCTTCCTTCTCCCCTCAGGGGGGAGTTATTTTCTTCCCCCTCCTCGTCGTCATCTTCGACGACCGAAGGGTCAGTCTCGTCTTCGGACGACAGGTCCGAAGTATCCTTTTGACGAAGGCCACTCCTGGACCCCTTGGCCGCCTTCTTGGTCTTCTTCTCTGGCACATCATAAGGCGTTGGGAACAACATCTTCGTCAGGAGTGGGGTCTCTTTGTCTTTGGGTAGCGGGGCTGGACAGTTAATCCGCCCCGCTATGTCGGTCCAGGCCTAAGGAAAAAATTGATAGGAGAGCTTAGACTTCTTTCTCACAATACTCTAGTAAATATTATGCCTTGAGAGCATGAAAGAACTTACCGAATTAGCTCAGCGCTTTGAGCTAAGCCCACGATCCTCGGTTGTAGGCGGTGGCATCTTGCCGGCCTCGAAGAGCACTTTCCAGATATCCTCGTGCGTTGTGCCAAAGAGCTCTAGCAACGTCTGGTGCTTGGCCGGATCGAATTCCCACAAATAGCAAGTCCGGGGCTGGCAAGGGAGGATCTGGCGGATGAGCATAACCTGGATCACATTGACAAGCTTGATCTTTTTGGATATCATGTTCTGGACACATGTCTGGAGCCCTGTCAGCTCGCCCGGAGAACCCCAGGTTAGGCCCTTCTCTTGCCAGGAGGTGAGCCGCATCGGAACTCTGGATCAGAATTCGGGGGCCGCCGTCCAGTTGGTGTTGCGCGGCTCGGTGATGTAGAACTACCCTAATTGCCACCCCTTCACCATCTCCACAAAAGAACCTTCGAGCCAGGTGACGTTGGCCATCTTACCCAACATAGCTCCTCTGCACTTTGCCTGTTGGCCGCTCACCACCTTCGGCTTCACACTGAAGGTCTTCAGCCATAGGTCAAAGTGAGGTGGGATGCGGAGAAAGGCCTCGCACATGACTATAAATGTCGAGATGTTGAGGATAAAATTGGGGGCTAGATCATGGAAGTCTAGCCCATAATAAAACATCAATCCGCGGACAAACGGGTGGAGAGGGAATCCCAGCCCGTGGAAAAAATGCGTGAGGAACACCAGTCTCTCATGAGGCTCGGGGTGGGGACGATCTGTCCCTTGGCCGGGAGTCGGTGAACGATCTCCTTGGCCAGGTATCCGGCCTCTCGGAGCTCCTCTATATCTTTCCTCTTAACGGAGGAGGCCATCCACTTGCCACCGGCTTCGGATCCGGACATGGTTGGGTGTTTGTTTGAATGGGAACAAATGAGAACTTGGGCGTTGGAGCTCAAGAACGGAGAGGCAGGAAGAAAGCGTGGGAGAAGAAAGGGGAATCATATCTCCTTATAAGGGCGGTGAATATCGAATGCCCCCCCCCCCATTCGCCTTAAAAGTCGCCTGTTCCCAAGGGCTATGTAAACGGCGCGGTTGGGTTATCCACGCCCGTGTTGATGAGAATCCCGTAATAAGGGGACACGATCTCTGCTTTGACAAGACGTGCCAATGACAACCGCGTCTCGAAACGTGGGGCGAAAAATAGTTCGAAATTATTAACGGACAGGCATGATGTCACATTACTAAAGTTGTCAGCAGATTGGACTTGTGTGTCATTATATTCTCTCTGCAGTTGTGTGCGATGTTTGTTACAGGTCCGGACACGATCAATTTGTCTGGAGACTATTTGGGAGTTCAGAAGGAGGAACCCTCTGTGCAATGTCGAAGACAGCACTACGCGCGGGATACCTTGTCATTGAAGCCAGGTTTAGGGGCTACTGAGGGAGTCCTGGACTAAGGGGTCCTCGGGCGTCCGGCCTGTTATCTATGGGCCGGACTGATGGGCTGTGAAGATATGAAGACCGAAGACTATACCCCTGTCCGAATAAGACTCTCCTTGGCGTGGAAGGCAAGCTTGGCGAACAACTATGAAGATTCCATCTTATGTAACCGACTCTATGTAACCCTAGATCCCCCCGGTGTCTATATAAATAGGAGGGTGTAGTCCGGAAAGGATATACTCAATACCGTAGTCATACAGGCTAAACTTCTAGGGTTTAGCCATTACGATCTCATGGTAGATCAACTCTCGTAATACTCATATTCATCAAGATCAATCAAGCAGGAAGTAGGGTATTACCTCCATAGAGAGGGCCCGAACCTGGGTAAACATCGTGTCCCCTGTCTCCTGTTACCATCAACCTTAGACGCACAGTTCGGGACCCCCTACCCAAGATCCGCCGGTTTTGACACCGACAACTAGCCACGACCACAGTTCCCTGATTCGTGCTCGCACTGTGGACACATGAATGAACTCCCACGTATCAGCTAGAACAAAAATGATTCCACGGCGATTTCCGCCGGTTGACTAACAGCGACGGACGGACTGCGATAAGAGATGACTGAATATTTCGCTAAGTTGATTACCTTCTCCATGGGAAAAATCCCCAGCCCAATCCCGCAGAAAACTCCAGTCAACCAGAGTCTAGAATGTCGGTGCAGATAGGCAACGGAAAGCGGTTGGGGCTAAATCTCGTGCCGTTTGGAGCACGACCTAAGCCTGCCGCTAACAACTGTCGAGCTTAGGGTGCAGAGTTACGGAGGAGTCCGCGGCAAGTGAGTGGGGAGAAAGTGGGCGAGGGTTTTATTTTTTTGCTTTTGCATATGTGAGTGAACACACACGGTTCGCACAGGCGATGGAGATGAATCATGTGCGATAGTAAATCACCAAGATTGAATGGGAATCCAAATTTCCTTTGTCCTTCATCCATGAGTTTTTTTCTATGATGAACATAAACCCTGCTAATCACCGTGTTCAAATTTGACACTTTTCCGGGTTCATTTACTATATTTAGGGGATTATGTGCATTTTGTAGGCATTAATGCACATAATTCAAATTCAAACAATTGGTGCTTGAAAAGGTGCACAAGAATGGGCTGAAAAACCATACTCGTGGTATTTAGTAATTTCTCAAGCCTTTTACAAGGAATGGGTAGAGATTTCAATGGAATGCGTGGCAAGAGTCAACCACAGATGCGTCATTTACTGGGTTATCAACTATAGAATAATGAAATACATGCTTGAAAAACATGACGCCTGGCATGGTGCCATAGTATGGCCTCACCATGCCCTGGTTAAAAGCCGAGAAGGTCTGATTTATGTCATCATGCATGCCCTTCATAAATCGAACCATCACTAAGTAAGTTCATTGCTTTCGAGAGGGAAATCACCAAGATTGAAGGGGAATCCAAATTTCTGTCCTAGTTTGTCGTTTAGTTTTTTTCCAATGATCAACACACCGCCTCAAATGCAACATGTTCAAATTTGACATTTTTCCGAACTTATTCACCATATTTAGGGGATTATGTGCATTTTCTAGGCATTAATTATGCACATAATTCAAATTCGAACAATCGGTGCATGAAAAGGTGCACAAGAACGGTCTGGAAAACCATGCTCCTACTATTTAGTACATTCTCATGCCTTTTACAAGGAATGGGCAGATATTTCAAGGAAATGTGTGGCAATAGTAAACCATAAACACATCATTTACTAGGTTAACAACTATACCAAAATTAAATACATGCTTGGAAAACATGACGCATGGTGTGGTGCCATGGTATGGCCTCACCGTGCCCTGGTAAAAATGTCGCCATGCACGCCTTTCATAAATCGAACCATCACTAAGGAAGTTTCATGGTTTTGAGGGGGGAAATCACCAAGATTGAAGGGGGATCCAAATTTCCTTTGTCCTTTGTCCACGAGTTATTTTCTATGATGAACATACAACCCGTAAATCACTGTGTTCAATTTAGGCACTTTTTCGGGTTCATTTGCCATATTTAGGGGATTATGTGCATTTCCTAGGCATTAATGCACATAATTCAAGTTTAAACAATCGGTGCTTGAAAGGGTGCACAAGAACGGCCTGGAAAACCATGCTCGTGCCATTTAGTAAATTCGCATGCCTTTTACAAGGTATGGACAGATATTTTGATCAAATGTGTGGCAATAGTCAACCACAAATGTTTGTTTGTTGGGTTTTCAACTATTGAAAAAATGAAATAAATGCTTGAAAAACATGAAGCCTGGCATGTTGCCATGGTATGAGCTCACCATGCCCTGGTAAAAATTTCAGAAGGCTTGGCTTATGTCGTCATGCACGCCCTTCACAAATCGAACCATCACCCAGGAAGTTCCATGCTTTCGAGAGGGAAATCACCAAGAATGAAGTTTCCAATGATCAACATACCGCCTCAAATGCAACGTGTTCAATTTTGAAATTTTTTCGGGCTCATTTACCATATTTATGGGATTATGTGCATTTTCTAGGCATTAATGGACATAATTCAATTTATAACAATCGGTGCATGAAAAGGTGCACAAGAAAGGTCTAGAAAACCATGCTCGTGTTATTTTGTACATTCTCATGCCTTTTACAAGGAATGGGAAAATATTTCAAGGAAATTTATGGCAATAGTCAACCATAAACGCGTCGTTTACTGGGTTAACAACTATACAAAAAAGAGAGAATTCCTTATTTGGCCATTTTTTAAAGTTTGGTTCCCTATTTGGCCCAAAATAGATTTTCTTCTCTGTTTGACACCTAAATTAATTTTTGTTCCTTATATGACACTTTCGTCCATTTTAGACACTAACGGTGTTAAGTGTGAGGTGAAAAGACCGTTTTGCCCCTAGTGTATTGTGTAACCATTCTAGATGTAGTAAAAAAGCAATCAGTTCATCCATGTTTTTGGGATGTTCAACGAATATTGTGCATGTATATGTACGCTTCAATATTTTGGTTAGTTAATCACGTGCGAGTGCCAAGTGCGGCTGCATAGTGGATGGCCCACGGCGTTGAGGCCATGATGACGTGCGTGCGCCCGTGGTCACCATGGTGTGTGCAGGTGTGTGCGTGCATGTCCGTGGCCTTGGTGGTCTGTTGAGTAGGCCGCCTCGTACGCGTTGTGGATGCCGTGGGCGTGGCCGGGCGAATCGCATGCCCTCACTGCTGTTGGAAAGTTTCCAGGGGAGTAGTTGCTCGTACGTGCATGTAGGGAGTAGCCAGTGCATGCGGTTAGTGGCCAATGTGGTGGTTAGTTAAGCTAGTGCGTACGAGACTTGCGGTGTAGCTGTGTGTACTTAAGTTGTAGTCCCATTCGTATGGGATCAGTTTGTGTTGAAAATACAAAAAAGCCGTCGGCGCGGCAATTCATGGTAGTCGCGATTAAAGATGCGCCTGCGGTAGTCGGATGAGCTAGCTACCGCACGTGCACACCAAGTAGGCAGACGACCAAGTGGATTGATTCCACGTGAACTAGTCCGACCTGCCGATTGCTGCCGGCGAAACGTGTAAATACACAAGCCGCGCTTAATTGATTCTTCCAGGAGACAACATGCACATATGTAGCAAGCTAGCTACCGAAGCTAGCATCCTGCTGGATTGATCTTGAGGCTAGGCTAGTTATGCTATGTATGTACATATAATATAAACTACCAACCATTGATTCATCGGTATTGCCGACTAACTAGCTATGCAAGTTTACCCGCAAAAACAACTAGCTATGCATATGAATGCACAACATCCGTTGAACATCCATAAAATATGAGTGACTTGTTTGCTTTTTTATTACATTCACGATAGTTACACAATGCACTAGGGGCAACATGGTCTTTTCACCTCACACTTAACGCCGTTAGTGTATAAAATGGACGGAAGTGTCATATAAGGAACAAAAAATACTTTAGGTGACAAATAGGGTATAAAATTTTATTTTGGGCCAAGTAGGGAATCAAACTTTAAGAAAGGGCCAAATAAGGAATTCTCTCATACAAAAAACGAAACACATTGTTGGAAAAGATGACGCCTGGCGTGGTGCCATGGTATGGCCTCACCATGCCCTGGTAAAAATTGGAGAATGTGTTCCTTATGTCATGATGCATGCCTTTCATAAATCGAACCATCACCGAGGAAGTTTCATGGTTTCGAGGGGGAAATCACCAAGATTGAAGGGGGTCCCAATTTCCTTTGTCCTTTGTCCACGAGTTTTTTTCTATGATGAACATACAACCTGCAAATCACCGTGTTCAAATTTGGCACTTTTCCGGGTTCATTTGCCATATTTAGGGGATTATGTGCATTTCCTAGGCATTCATGCACATAATTCAAGTTCAAACAATCGGTGCATGAAAGGGTGCACAAGAATGGCATGGAAAACCATGCTCGTGCCATTTAGTAAATTCTCATGCCTTTTACAAGGAAGGGACAGATATTTCGATGAAATGTGTGGCAATAGTCAACCACAAGCGTTTGTTTATTGGGTTTTCAACTATAGAAAAAGGAAATAAATGCTTGATAAACTTGACGCCTGGCATGGTGTGCCATGGTATGACCTCACCATGCCCTGGTAAAAATTTGAGAAGGTTTGGCTTATGTCGTCATGCATGCCCTTCATAAATCAAACCATCACCGAGGAACTTCCATGCTTTCGAGAGGGAAATCACCAAGATGTTGAAGGGGAATCCAAATTTTTCTAGGATTATGTGCATTTTTCTAGGCATTTAGCGCATATAAATCCAATCCAGCTACAGGTGCACGGGTGTGATGTGAGGGAAGTGGATTGTCGTTTGATCGTGGCGCGTCCTACGGTGCACACGCGTGATCCGCGTGGCTAGGGTTCCGGCCAATTGTAACGCAACACACAATAGGCTCAGCGCACACTGTTTCCGGAAGCGACGGAGATGAACCATGTGGAATAATGAACGAGCAAAGATGTAAGGGAAGCCAAATTTTTGTAGTCATTTGTCACTGAGCTCTTGAATACCACCGCACTGTACGGCTGCCCAGCCCCTCCGTCCTAGAGCTCTCTCCAGGGGTCGTCCATGGCACCGTGGCGCACAGTAACTGGTAAGGAAGCGATGGCATCCCGCCGCGCCGCGTTCCTCGCCGCCCGCGATCGCACACATGGTAAGGAAACTATGTCATCTCGCCGCACCAAGTTCATCGCCGCCGGCGGCCAGACAGTTACATGGGCGGACTATGAGGCTGCCATGGCCGAATGGCTGGTGGATCTACAGGCGGCCAAAGGCGCACAGAAGGAGCGGAAAAGGCAGAAAGCAGTCAAGAAAGAGAGTCCCGCCGCCGCAAGAAAAAAGAGGCAACACACCGTGGTGAGGAGAGCTTGGCGGAGATCGAAGCACAGTGGGCTGCCGCCTACAAGTCCGGGAAGGAGAATGCCGGCGTCTGGCCAACATGCCCCAATGGCAGCATGTGAGAAGTAGCTTAAGTTTGTAGTATTAGAGCAAATTACCAGTAGTACTTTAAGTTTGTAGTATTAACGTACAATGTCAGTAAGAGCATCCTTTGAGGGCTTTGAGCGTTGATTAGCATGTGTGCCTGTGTGCGTTTTTTGCGTTAATCATTAGAAGATCACAAAACACACGGTTTCTATGTCGTACCCGTCTGCGTTTTTTTGCGTTAATGATCCATAAGTCAGTTACTTGTGCGATGTTTCCTGATAAACCAGGGGTACCATTGACCGAAAAAAAATCAACTACACGTGTACATTTTTTGGAGACGGGATCTGCCAACTTTCTTTTTTCTCGCACACGAGTATTTTACGTGCTTCGTCTGTGTTGTGTGTTTCACCCGCCCAAGTTTCAAGTTTTGCAGCGAAATTTTCATTAGGCATGCGATTCCGGAATTTATTCCTCCAACCACATCCCCACCCTCTGTATCCCCGCACAAGCCTCCCCCTATCGGCATCTCATACCGCCACCGCCATAACCACAGCTTCAACCACATCTATGTTCTGCTCGGATCCAGTTAGGTAACCCACCGATCTCTATCATGGCCCCGGCCTGATTGCTTAGATGGTGCCTGCAAAACATCCTCATGCCTCCAAATCCCCACCACCAGGAGCTGATGGCGATCCATGGCACGATGGCCGCTGTGTGTGTTGACTCGGAGGAACACCTCGCCTCCGCCGGCGCCGCCGACATGGTGCAGGCTCTGGCCCAGATGAAGTGCCCCAGCGCCTACCCCCTAGGACTTAACAAGTAAGATCTTACCAGCTAAATCTTACCAATACCACTTGCAACGGCTATGATTTGTACGGTTGATGTATTAAGCATGTTCGTGCCTTGTTTATTTCAGTACTGCACACTGTGTGATGTTTAAATATTACCGTGTCTAGCTCAATTTCATCAATACCAGCAACAAACTTACAATACATGACACAAGATATCACTATAGATGCCGCCCATTTTCTATTTTTAGTGGATGCTAACCATGTTGTACTTAACATGCCTGTCCATGTACTTACGTAGGGTCATAACGGCCGATGTTGTTGTTTGCCGTAGAGGTTAGTTGCATCCCATGTCTTACAATATTTCACATCATTTGTGCACTTGCAATTTAACTTCTATCATTTACTGGTTGCCTATAGGTACACATGTCAGTGCTAGTGATCCACTCTTCGACCCGGTGGAACAGCTCGCCTCCACCGTCGCTGTCTTTGGGTGGGCTATAGGCCAAGATGAAGTGCCCCAGCAACTACCTCTCAGGACTTACCAAGTATGTACTCACCAGTTTAATCTTACCAATACTAGTTGCAATTAATGGCTATGTTCTGTATGGTCGATGTATTAAGCATGTTCTAGTAAACATGCCTAACACATTTTTGCTACTTTCCCTACATTTGTATAGACATCTGGGCCATTCTCTACTCTCACAACACCTACCTTGTGATGTTTAACTATGCCAATTGCATTTTTATCAGTACCGGTTTCGATGTCTATTAAGCCTGTTGCAATTACCAGTTGAATCCATTTTTAAACAATTGTATTTCAAGCACTACAA
Source organism: Triticum urartu (assembly GCF_003073215.2). Classification (NCBI taxonomy): domain Eukaryota; kingdom Viridiplantae; phylum Streptophyta; class Magnoliopsida; order Poales; family Poaceae; genus Triticum; species Triticum urartu. Next base: position 370,395,993 of record NC_053024.1, read on the forward strand.
ACTTGCAAAGCATGACTTAGGATGCTGTTAAGCCTGTTGCAATTAACAGTTGTAACCATTTTTTAATCTGTCCATTTGCTACCATGCTACTCTTCGCAATGAAGATATACTAGAGATGCTACCCATTTGGTATTTTTGGTGGATGCTAACCCAGTTGTACTTAACATGCCTATCCATGTACTTACACAGGGTCATAATGGCCGATGCTATTGTTTGCCATCGAGGTTAGTTGCATCCCATGTCTTATAGTATTTCATTGTTGGGTAACAAAGTATTTCAATATTTTACCTACGATCAAGCAAGATCTATCTAGGAGATGCATAGAAACGAGAGGGGAGAGTGTGTCTATGTACCCCTGTAGACCGAAAGCGAAAGCGTTAAGTAACGCGGTTGATGTAGTCGAACATCTTCGCGATCGAACCGATCAAGTACCGAATGCACGACACCTCCGCGATCTGCACAGGTTCAGATCAGTGACGTCCCTCGAACTCTAGATCCAGCTGAAGCCAAGGGAGAGTTTCGTCAGAACGACGGTGTGTTGATGGTGATGCTGAAGTTACCGATGCAGGGCTTCGCCTACGCACTACGGCAATATGACCGAGGTAGAAATCTGTGGTGGGGGGCACCGCACACGGCTAAGAAATCAACTTGTGTGTCTATGGGGTGCCCCCCTCTCCCGTATATAAAGGAGGGGAGGAGGAGGGCCAGCCTCAAGGGGCGCGCCCAAGGGGGGGATCCCTACTCCTAGTAGGAGTAGGTTCCCCCTTTCCTAGTCCAAGTAGGAGAAGAAGGAAGGGGAGGCAGAGGGATCAGGAAAGAGGGGGGCGCCGTCCCCTCCTGGTGCAATTTGGACCAGCCCATGGGGGGCGCGCTGCCTCCCCTTGTGGCCCTTCTCTCCTTTGCACTAATGCCCAATAAGGCCCAATACTTCCCTCGGCGAATTCCCTTAAATCTCCGGTACTCCGAAAAATACCCGAACCACACAGAACCTTTCCGATGTCCGAATATAGCCTTCCAATATATCGATCTTTACGTCTCGACCATTTCGAGACTCCTCGTCATGTCTGTGATCTCATCCGGGACTCTGAACAAACTTCGGTACATCAAATCACATAACTCATAATATAAATCGTCATCGAACGTTAAGCGTGCGGACCCTACGGATTCGTGAACTATGTAGACATGACCGAGACACATCTCCAGTCAATTACCAATAGCGGAACCTGGATGCTCATATTGTCTCCTACATATTCTACGAAGATCTTTATCGGTCAAACCGCATAACAACATACGTTGTTCCCCTTGTCATAGGTATGTTACCTGCCCGAGATTCGATCGTCGGTATCCTCATACCCAGTTCAATCTCGTTACCGGCAAGTCTCTTTACTCGTTTCGTAATGCATCATCCCGTAACTAACTCTTTAGTCATATTGCTTGCAAGGCTAATAGTGATGAGCATTACCGAGAGGGCCCAGAGATACCTCTCCGACAATCAGAGTGAGAAATCCTAATCTCCATCTATGCCAACTGAACAAATACCATCGGAGACACCTGTAGAGCATCTTTATAATCACCCAGTGATGTTGTGACGTTTGATAGCACACTAAGTGTTCCTTCGGTATTTGGGGGTTGCATAATCTCATTGTCATAGGAACATGTATAAGTCATGAATAAAGCAATAGCAACAAACTAAATGATCATAGTGCTAAGCTAACGGAAGGGTCTTGTCCATCACATCATTCTCTAATGATGTGATCCCATTCATCAAATGACAACACATGTCTATGGCTAGGAAACTTAACCATCTTTGATTAACGAGCTAGTCAAGTAGAGGCATACTAGGGACACTTTGTTTGTCTATGTATTCACACATGTATCAAGTTTCTGGTTAATACAATTCTAGCATGAATAATAAACATTTATCATGATATAAGGAAAGTCGGCCACATTCAGAGCCATATGTATTTTGCAAATTTTTCTATGTCTACAATGCTCTGGACGGAGCTACTATAGCTAATTGCTCCCACTTTCAATATGTATCCAGATTGAGACTCAGAGTCATCCAAGTCGGTGTCAAAACATGCATCGATGTAACTCTTTACAACAAACTTTTTTTCACCTCCATAATCGACAAACCTATCCTTATTCCACTAGGGATAATTTTGACCGATGTCTAGTGATCCACTCCGAGATCACTATTGTACTCGCTTTCCAAACTCTTGGTGTGGTAGACAATAGGTCTGGTACACAACATAGCATACTTTATAGAACCTATGGCTGAGGCATAGGGAATTACTTTTCATTCTCTTTCTATTTTCTACTGTGGTCAGGTTTTGAGTCTTTACTCAACTTCACACCTTGCAACACATGCAAGAACTCCTTCTTTGACTGTTCCATTTTGAACTACTTCAAAATCTTATCAAGGTATGTACTCATTGAAAAATATATCAAGCGTCTTGATCTATCTCTATAGATCTTGATGCTCAATATGTAAGTAGCTTCACCGAAGTCTTTCTTTGAAAAACCTCCTTTCAAACACTCCTTTATGCTTTCTAGAAAATTCTACATCATTTCTGATCAACAATATGTCATTCACATATACTTATCAGAAAGGCTGTAGTGCTCCCACTCACTTTCTTGTAAATACAGGCTTCACTGCAAGTCTGTATTAAACCATATGCTTTGATCACTTTATCAAAGCATATATTCCAACTTCGAGATGCTTGCACCAGTCCATAGATGGATCGCTGGAGCTTGCACACTTTGTTAGCACCTTTAGGATTGAAAAAAATTCTTGTTGCATCATATACAACTCTTCTTTAAGAAATCCATTAAGAAATGCAGTTTTGACATCCATTTGCCAGATTTCATAAAATGTGGCAATTGCTAACATGATTTGGACAGACTTAAGCATCGCTATGAGTGAGAAAATCTCATCATAGTCAACATCTTGAACTTGTCGAAAACCTTTTGCAACAATTTGAGCTCTGTATATAGTAATACTACTGTCAGCATCTGTCTTCCTCTTGAAGATCCATTTATTCTCAATGGCTTGCCGATCATTGGGCAACTCAACCAAAGTCCACACTTTGTTCTCATACATGGATCCCATCTCAGATTTCAGGGCCTCAAGCCATTTTGCGGAATCTGGGCTCATCGTCGCTTCCTCATAGGTCGTAGGTTCGTCATGGTCTAGTAACATGACTTCCATAAAGGATTACCGTACCACTCTGGTGGGGACCATACTCTGGTTGACCTACGAGGTTTGGTAGTAACTTGATCTGAAGTTTCATGATCATCATCATTAGCTTCCTCACTAATTGGCGTAGGAATCACTAGAACTGATTTCTGTGATGAACTACTTTCCAATTCGGGAGAAGGTACAATTACCTCATCAAGTTCTACATTCCTCCCACTCACTTCTTTCGAGAGAAACTTCTTCTCTAGAAAGGATCCACTCTTAGCAACGAATAACTTGCCTTAGGATTTGTGATAGAAGGTGTACCCAACAATTTCTTTTGGGTATCCTACGAAGACGCACTTCTCCGATTTGGATTTGAGCTTATAAGGCTGAAGCTTTTTCATATAAGCATCGCAACCCCAAACTTTAAGAAATGACAACTTCGGTTTCTTGCTAAACCACAGTTCATACGGTGTCATCTCAACAGATTTTTAGATGGTGCCCTATTTAACGTGAATGCAGCTGTCTCTAATGCGTAACCCCAAAATGATAGTGGTAAATCAGTAAGAGACATCATAGATCGCACCATATATAATAAAGTACGGTTATGACGTTCAGACACACCATTACGCTGTGGTGTTCCACGTGGCATGAGTACTGAAACTATTCGACATTGTTTCAACTGAAGGCCAAACTCGTAACTCAACTATTTCGTCTCGGCGACCAACTCGTAACTCAACTATTTACACTCATCGGACCGCATACATCAGTTTGTATTATTTCCAATAAGTCTGTTGCTCGTTCCATTCTTCCGGAGAACGGAGTCTTAGTCATCTTGCCCATGAGGCATGATTCGCAAGCATCAAGTGATTCATAATCAAGTGATTCCAAAAATCCATCAGCATGGAGTTTCTTCATGCGCTTTACACCAATATGACCTAAACGGCAGTGCCACATATAAGTTGCACTATCATTATCAATATGTGTATCATTATGATCAAGATTCAATAAACCATTTATATTGAGTGTATGACCATAGAAGGTTTTACTCGTGTAAATAGAACAACAATTATTCTTTGACTTAAATGAATAACCGTATTGCAATAAACATGATCTAATCATATCCATGCTCAACACAAACACCAAATAACTTTTATTTTAGGTTCAACACTAATCCTGAAGGTAAAGGGAGTGTGTGATGGTGATCTTATCATCCTTGGAATCACTTCCAACTCACATCATCACCTCTCCCTTATCTAGTCTCTGTTTATTTTGCAACTCCTGTTTCGAGTTACTACTCTTAGCAACTGAACCAGTATCAAATACTGAGGGGTTGCTATAAACACTAGTAAAGTACACATCAATCACATGTATATCAAATATGCATTTGTTCACTTTTCCATCCATCTTATCCGCCAAGTATCTAGGGCAGTTGCTCTTCCAGTGAACATTTCCTTTGTAGTAGAATCACTCAGTTTCAGGCTTGGGTCTAGCTTTGGGCTTCTTCATGGGAGTGGCAACTTGCTTCCCATTCTTCTTGAAGTTCCCTTTCTTTCCCTTGCCCTTTTACTTGAAACTAGTGGTCTGGTCAACCATCAACACTTGATGCTTTTCTCGATTTCTACCTTCGCTGATTTCAGCATCGCGAAAAGCTCGGGAATCATTTTCGTCATCCCTTACATATTATAGTTTATCACGAAGTTCTAGTAACTTGGTGATAGTGACTAGAGAACTCTGTCAATCACTATCTTATCTGGAAGATTAACTCCCACTCGATTCAAGCGATTGTTGTACTTAGACATTTTGAGCACATGCTCACTGGTTGAGCTATTCTCCTCCATCTTGTAGGCAAAATACTTGTCAGAGGTCTCATACCTCTCGACTCGGGCATGAGTCTGAAATACCAATTTCAGCTCTTGGGACATCTTGTATGCTCCGTGGCATTCAAAACGTTTTTCAAGTCTCGGTTCTAAGCCGTAAAGCATGCCACACTATACTATCAAGTAGTCATCATGCTGAGCTTGCCAAACGTTCATAACATCTGCATCTGCTCCTTCAATAGGTCTGTCACCTAGCGGTGCATTAAGGACATTATTCTTTTGTGCAGCAATGAATATAATCCTCAGATCACGGATCTAGTACGCATCATTTCTACTAACATCTTTCAACATAGTTTTCTCTAGGAACATATCATAACTAAAACGGGGAAGCCATACGCGAACAATTGATCTACAACATACATATGCCGATACTATCAGTACTAAGTTCATGATAAATTTAAGTTCAATTAATCATATTACTTAAGAACTCCCACTTAGATAGACATCCCTTTAATCATCTAAGTGATCACGTGATCCATATCAACTGAACCATGTCCGATCATCACGTGAGATGGAGTAGTTTTCAATGGTGAACATCACTATGTTGATCATATCTACTATATGATTCACGCTCGACCTTTCGGTCTCAATGTTCCGAGGCCATATCTGCATATGCTAGGCTCGTCAAGTTTAACCTGAGTATTCCGCATGTGCAAAACTGGCTTGCACCCTTTGTATGTGAACGTAGAGCTTATCACACCCGATCATCACGTGGTGTCTCAGCACGACGAACTGTAGCAACGGTGCATACTCAGGGAGAACACTTATACCTTGAAATTTTAGTAAGGGATAATCTCATAATGCTACCGTCGTACTAAGCAAAATAAGATGCATAAAAGATAAACATGACATGCAACCAAAATATGTGACATGATATGGCCATCATCATCGTGTGCCTTTGATCTCCATCTCCAAAGTACCGTCATGATCTCCATCGTCACTGGCATGACACCATGATCTCCATCATCTTGATCTTTATCAACGTGTCATCACATGGTCGTCTCGCCAACTATTGCTTTTGCACTATTGCTATCGCATAGCGATAAATTAAAGACATTATATGGTGCTTGCATCTTATGCAATAAAGCGACAACCATATTGCTCATGCGAGTTGCCGATAACTCCATTACAAAACATGATCATCTCATACAATAAAATTTAGCATCATGTCTTGACCATATCACATCACAACATTCCCTGCAAAAACAAGTTAGACGTCCTCTACTTTGTTGTTGCAAGTTTTACGTGGCTGCTACGGGCGGAGCAAGAACCGTTCTTACCTACGGCATAAAAACCATGACGTGCTATAGTGATTGATTTTTGATCTTCAGAAAGAACCCTGTTCATGGAATCCGATTCAACTAAAGTTGGAGAAACTGACACCTGCCAGCCACCTGTGTGCAAAGCACGTCGGTAGAACCAGTCTCATGAATGCGGTCATGTAATGTTGGTCCGTGCCGCTTCATCCAACAATACCGCCGAATCAAGAAACAACTAGTGACGGCAAGCAATATGTATATACCCACGCCCACAACTCCTTTGTGTTCTACTCGTGCATATAACATCTACGCATAGACCTCGCTCGGATGGCACTGTTGGGTAACGAAATATTTCAAAATTTTACCTACGATCACACAAGATCTATCTAGGAGATGCGTAGCAACGAGAGGGGAGAGTGTGTTTACGTATCCTCGTAGACCGAAAGCGGAAGCGTTAAGTAGCGCGGTTGATGTAGTCGAAGTTCTTCGCGATCCAACCGATCAAGTACCGAACACACGACACCTCCGCGGTCAGCACACGTTCAGCTTGGTGACGTCCCTTAAACTCTAGATCCAGCTGAAGCCGAGGGAGAGTTTCGTCAGCACGACAGTGTGTTGACGGTGATGATGAAGTTGCCGACGCGGGGCTTCGCCTAAACACTACGACAATATGACCGAGCTGGAAATCTATGGAGGGGGGCACCGCACACGGCTAAGAAATCAACTTGTGTGTCTATGGAGTGCCCCCTCCCCCGTATATAAAGGAGGGGAGGAGCAGGAGGGCTGGCCTTAAGGGGCGCGCCCAAGGGGGGATTCCTACTCCTAGTAGGAGTAGATTTCCCCCCTTTCCAAGTCCAAGTAGGAGAAGAAGGAAGGAGAGGGAGAAGGAAAGAGGGGGGCGCCGCCCCCTCCTAGTCCAATTCGGACCAGCCCATGGGGGTGCGTTGCCTCCCCTTGTGGCCCTTCTCTCCTTTCCACTAAATCCCAATAAGGCCCAATACTTCCCCCCGGCGAATTCCCGTAACTCTCCGGTACTCCGAAAAATACCCGAACCACTCAGAACCTTTTCGATGTCCGAATATAGCCTTCCAATATATCGATCTTTACGTCTCGACCATTTCGAGACTCCTCATCATGTCCGTGATCTCATCCAGGACTCCGAACAAACTTCGGTACATCAAATCACATAACTCATAATACAAATCGTCATTGAACGTTAAGCGTGCGGACCCTACGGGTTCGAGAACTATGTAGACATGTGAAAGTGCTAGTGATCGACTAGAGGGGGGGTGAATAGGCGATTTTTATGAAAGTCTTCAAAACATGGAAGTTTCGAAGACAAACGATAGAAATAAACCTATTACCATGCAGCAGAAGGTAGACTACACTAGGCAAACCATAGTCAAGTATTCAATGAAGTGAAAGCACAATGACTAATAGCAGCTAGGCAGTAAAGATCAGGTAGGAAGATATTGTGAAGCCAATCAGAACAAGCAGTCACTCAGTGAAGACAAAAGATAATGCAATCATACAATGACTTCACAAGGACCAACAGTAAGTAAAGGGGAAGGGAAGGATGAAACCAGTGACTCGTTGAAGACAATGATTTGTTGGACCAGTTCCAGTTGCTGTGACAATTGTACGTATGGTTAGGGAGGCTGAGATTCAACTCAGAAGACCTCGTCTTCACCTTATTCCCCTTAAGCTAAGGACATCCAGTCCTCGCCCAATCACTCTGGTAAGTCTTCAAGGTAGACTTCCAAACCTTCACAGACTTCGTTCACCGGCGATCCACAATGACTCTTGGATGCTCAGAACGCGACGCCTAACCGGCTGGAGGATTCATAGTCCTCAAGTGTAATAAGTCTTTAGATCACACAGACAGGAAGACTTAAGTGATGCCTAACACTCTTTGGCTTTGGGTGTTTAGGGCTTTATCCTCGCAAGGAACTCTCTCTCAAAGGCTTCGAGGTGGGTTGCTCTCAAACGACAAAAGCCATACTCTAACTCTGAGCAGCCAACCATTTATGGTTGTAGGGGGTGGGCTATTTATAGCCACTAGGCAACCCGACCTGGTTTGTCCGAAATGACCCTTGGTCACTAAGGAACTGACACGTGTTCCAACGGTCAGATTTCAAACACACATGGCAACTTTACTTGGACTACAAGCAAAGCTGACTTATCCAACTCTGGACAAGATTTGCTCTCATAGTCTTCACTCGAAGACATAGGATTTTGGTTAAGCATCACTTCAGTCATTCTGACTGGTTCTCTTGGACCCCACTTAACAGTACGGTGGTTCCTATGACTCAACAAAGAAAAACACAGAATGACGAAATTGCTAAGTCTTCGTGCTCCATAGTCTTCACACGATGTCTTCTCTTATCATAGTCTTCAATGTGAATGTCTTCACATACCACCTCTGACTTCAATGTCTTCATACATTTTTAGGGGTCATCTCTGGTAGGAAAACCGAATCAATGAGGGAATTCTACCTGTGTTATCCTGCAATTCTCACAAACACATTAGTCCCTCAACTAGGTTTGTCGTCAATACTCCAAAACCAACTAGGGGTGGCACTAGATGCACTTACAATCTCCCTCTTTTTGGTGATTGATGACAAACTAGTTGAAGTTTTCAACGGGGAATAAAATATGTGAAATTGTAAAGGATAGGTTATTGTCTTCATAAGTGGCAAAGGCTCCCCCTAATATGTGCATATAAGTAATTTGCTTTTGGTATGCAAATGCACATGGCAGGTTGTACTTGTGGCAATCCTCTTCAACTTATGATGACAACTTATCATGCATGAAAAGTATGAGAAGATAATGACATGCATAATGAAAAATGGACGTTTGCAAAATGATCTAAGTGCGGAATTTATCGTCGCACATGCGGAATTTATCATCGCATCACAGAATAGCAAATAAGTAGCAGACGACCATTGAGTTTGAGTGTTACAACTCAAAGAACCAAATGTATCAAGACGCGAGAGTTGTAAACACTAGGCAAAATATAAAACTACCGCCCATATGAACCCGCTTGAAGACTATCAAACTCATATGCTTCTCCCCCTTTTGTCAGTAAGGACCAAAAAGGTTTGAAGACATAGAGCACCTACTCGTCCCCGTGAGGAGTTGGTGAAGCAGCAGGGTCTTCGGTGTTGGTTGGCGGTGCAGATGAACTCGGTGCGGTGTTGATTCGCGCTGAAGGTGGTGAAGTAGCATCGTCTTCATCATCGATGACACGTGCATTCACTGTTGCAGCAGAGGAGGAGAACTCAGAGTGTTCAAGAGATGAAGTACGCCGCAGCACAGTCCTTCTTGGAGGTGTTGAGTCAAACTTGAAGCATTCAGAGAAGCCATCCTCTTGAAGATCATCTTCAGAACACATAAGCGTCAGCCCTTTCCATGTACGCCGACAGGTTTCATGGGCAACAAAGGCATTCTTGGTGGCAAGGTTGCGAATCCTGTTTACATCCACCAAGAGGCTTTGCATTTGGCGCTTCAGCCAGTCATGATGCTTATCCTGTTTCTGATGAAGGGCAACCAGAAGCTCTCGATCATTGAGAACACGGGATCGCTTCTTGGGTCGTTGTGCAATGGTGCTTTCAGTGGCTTCAGTGAGGGCACGATGAGGTGCACGGGTAGTACCAGCCAGAGGATAAACACGAGTGACTGCTGGGTCGCCTTCAATGTGTTGAGAGAAACTTTGCTTATCAGCATTCTGAAGACTAAGGGGCTCCTTGGCAGGCTCTGGATAGATGGCTTCAACTGACATATCGACGTCAGGCATAAAGATCCGATGATTGCGAGCAGAGGGCTGATAGGTGACAGCTGAGTGTAGTTTGATCAGCCGCATTATCCATGGAGCATAAAACTTCAAGGCAAAAATGTCAGATCCTGATGCAGCAAGCTGGCGAATAAAGAAGTCTTGTGCATTGAAGGTTTTGCCATGAAGAATATGAAAGACCAACGTCTTCATTGCGCCTTCTAGATTGGCATGTGGAGAATGTCCTTTGATGGGCCAAAGAGTTCGCCTTATGATGTGATAGATGGTACGTGGCAGATACTCAAGGTCTTCAACATAGAACTCCTTAGGATATTCAGCATCTCGAGGCAAAGGCTTCATCATGCTGAGCATCTGACTCATATTGGGCTCAGGCTTGTGGAAGATGCTTTCCATAGCAACACTGTGAAGCTGACAACCAGGTTCATACAGATCTCCTGGAGTGGGCAGGCCAGTAAGCTCAATGATATCAAAGGCTTTGGCTTCATGATGAACATTGCTTGTCATCGACTCAAGGATCCAAGTCTTCGGATCTCTGTTGTAGCCATGAATATGAAGAGTGGCATAGAATTGGAGCAGCAATTCTTCGTTCCAGTGCTCCTTGTCAGTGACGAACGGCGACAATCCAGACTCTCTGAAGCAATCCAGAGCTTCTTCCAAACAAGGCAGACCAGTTATGGCTTCAGTGTCAAGACGCATATGTGGGAAAATGCGACCTTGATTGTACAGAATGCATGAGTAATAACTGCGCTGCTGATAGCTCCAAAACCGATCAGAAGATATTCTTGCCTTGGTGTAAGGGTTCTTGGCGCTATCAAAGAAGGTGTTGTGTGCCTTGAAGCCATTGATATTAAAAGATCCGGGTGCAGATGCAATACCTGGAAACCTGGGCAACCTTGGCATTGGCTTCTGAACCTGAGGCCTGTGCTCAACATGATAGTCAAACTGAGGACCAGCAGCAGGCGGAGGAGTCAGAAAAGGCCATTTGACAATGATAAGTTGGCCATAGTTGAATGCTTGCTCGATAGTGTGTGGCCTTGGTGGCGGAACAGGAGTAGTGGCATCAACAGAGGCGTCAGGCTGCACATCTGTTGCAGGTGCATCATTGGCTTCATTGGCCTCTCGCACAGTGTTAGGTGCAGGCTCCATAGTGTCTTCAGCCATGACCACGTCATTGGCTTCAGTGGTGTTAGTGGTGGCAGCCTCAGGATTCTCAACCTCCACTTCAGAAGCTGGAGGGTCAGTCACGTTCTCCTCGAGAACAACATCTTGGTGAGACGGGGGTGTAGCAACTCTTGGGGCTTCTTCTTCATCGGCAGATGCAGCCGGAACATCTTCAGCCAGTTTGGCTTCGGATTCAGAGACAGTCACAGTAGGAGTGGCTTCAGGGAATACCTGACGAGCAACAGATTGGTGGTGCACTTCTCCTTCTGAAACGCTCGAAAGAGGGACCTGGGGCCTTGGTCCTTTGCGAAGCCTGCATAACGCTGGCGACGCCTGTGAAGATGGAGTTGGCTGGGCCTCAAAGTCATCCTCTTCTTGCACTGACGGGGTTGCTTGGGGAGAGCTTGGAGTGTCTTGTCTCTCTGTGGGTGATCAGCCCACGATGCAATGCTTATGAGTAGTTGGCGTCAGAGGACGACCAATGCTTATGAGTTCGCTGTGCATGAGCACAGGCGATGATACCAGTTGGTGCTCGATCTGAGGAAGAACTTCATCATCTTCAACATTGTCATGGTGACCAATGTGTTCAGCAGCGGTGGGGTCAACTGCTGGAATGTCTTCAGCTTCAAGAGCCTCTGTGGAAGCAGGCTCATGAACTACTATTCGTCGTTCTTGATGCGAGGAATCAGGGCGAGCAACAAAGATGGGTTCTACAACAAGGGGCTCTGTGGGAGCAGCCCCATCTTTCTTGGTTCCGCGCTTCTTCTTGGAGGGAGCGACATCAGAAGCATCAAGATTTTTCCTCTTTCTGGCTTTAGCCTCGGCAGTCCTCGTCTTCTTCAGTTCTGAAGCGGTTGACCGGACCTTTGGCTTCGAGCCAGTCATGCTGCTTGGAAAGACTATGCGTGGCTCTTCCCTCCTTGAAGGTGCAGATTGGTCTGTTGACGGCTTCTTCTTCTTTGCAGCCATTCTTGGGTCGATGCCAGGACGACCAAGAACCTTGCGCTTCTCAGCCTCATTGTAGGCTTGCACACACTTGTCAGCCAGGCTCTTCATGCGCTCACGAGAACCTTTAGCTTCTTCACGCTTCTTGAGAAAGGCTTCCTTGAGCTCGTGCAGCATAATCTTGAAGTTTTTCACATCTTGCACGCTGAGCTTGGCCATGTGCTTCTTGAACTGAGCTTTCTCATAGTCGATCTTTTGCTTCAGTTCAACGATGCACTGAGCTAGAGCTAGCTCAGAAGCAATGGCGCCAGTGAAGGCGACACTGAGGCCAATTGGAAGTTGCAGATCTTCAAAGCTGAGGTTGGGCATGTCAAACACTCATCAATGAAGTTATGGATGATTGCCACATCAAAGAGAGGCAAATCATTGAAGATCTTTGGTTCTTCCTTGCTCTTGATCAGTTGATCAAGAGCGTCATCTGCAAGATCTTCATCGCTGGATAGATCAATGGCGTCATTGCGCAGAACAGCAGCAGCAGTCAGTGCCTGATCAGTATTCTTTCTCATCTCAGTCTTCTTGGAGATACGTGATAGATCTTCAGACTGCACACTGTCTTCAGGAGGTGTAGTAGCCAGTGGCTTCGCCCATAAGATTTTTGGTGCTGAGGCAGACTTTGAAGCTTTAAGCTTCTTCAGCTTCGTTGGCTTCGGTAGTGCAGGTGTTTCGTCAGATTCAGCATCATCTGCAGGCTGATCCACGACTGCCCCTTGAACCATAATATGAGTGATGAGACCTTCTAGGTTGTAGAAGGGCCCAACCAGATTGGGTTTAGCTTCTCGTGTGCCATCAGCACGTGGTGCAGGGGGCCTGGGTTGAAGTCTAATCCCAATGACTTCTTGTTTTCCTTGGCAGAGTTTTGTGAAAACTAATAGTTGCGCTTGAAGAGATTGTCTTCGCGACACCATAACAGAGAGGATGGGTCGGCATTAGCAGGCTGAGGTCCACGAAGCATGCAGGGGTAAAAGCCTTGAGCAATAGCTTCGGACTGTGATTTGGGATGAAGACCTTTGTATATGATATCTCCCCATGGTCCCTTGATGGCACTCTTCTCAGCATATTCGTCGGTGACGAATCTGTACTTGAACCATTCCTCTGCCCAATGTCTTCGAATCCATTGGATTCGGTTCTTGCGTTCTCCATAGGTTTCTTCTGGATCAGACTTGTATAGCTCATAGAGATCTGGTGGCAGGTCCTTAGCAGTGTTTCCATGGTGTTGCCTGCCTCCCTTCCTTGTAGATTTCTCTGTAGCCATGAACATCAAACTGAATGGCTTCAACACGCTCAAAGGTTTCAAAGGCTTCCGCCTGCGGGTCAAACAGGAACTGGCTTCGGGAGAATTTATATGATGTTGTAAGAATTCTGCAAATGAATGCAGATTATGAGAACCAAGGGATTCTCCCACGGACATGTACCTGTGACAGCATTAAGGTGCGAGGGAAGGGGAAGAGGTCATATGCATTCTCAGAAGATTTTGAAGATAAATCAGTTTAGAAGACATTGACCTCATAGTGCGAAGACATTCACTCATAGATAGAGAGTTGGTTCCAGATTTGTATGAATCCACGAATAAGTACAAGTGAGGAATCTAACTACTTTGTGAAGCATAAGTGAACATACTAGGCATATTATGAGATGCAGTATGAAATAGATCCAACTTGTGTGAACAGAAACTGCTTGTGGTAGAAAGTGATGAAACTATAGGATCAAAGGGGCCGTAAAAAGGAAGTTTTATTTACCACACGAAGAACTTCTAGACGGAGTGGGAGAGGAGGTCGAGCAGTTCATCGTCCGTGCCCTAACTTAGCAACGGAGGACACCTACGGCGACGGCGGAGAAGACGATGTCCGCGGCCGGCATGAAGACGGCGTCGGTGAGGTCGCGGTAGCTAAGCGCTTCGTCGCCGGCGTCATCGAGGGCTAGCGGTGGAGCTAGGGTTTGTGCAAGTGGAAGAAAGGATAATGACTGTGGTGAGGCATGTATTTATAGGGACAGGGATGACACAGTGTTATTACATAGATGCCCCTGGCGATTCACATCTGAAGGGCACGTGGCTATCATGCAACATATCGGAGGTTTTTCCACGTTCCCATGCACGCCTGGATTGTCGGGTGGTCGTTCCCACTTCTCCGGGTTTCAGGTGAAAGGATTTAGCATTGAAAACAGACTTAATGTTTGTCTCTGTATCTTCTGCTGACAAGGACGCAGAGAAGATATTCGACAGTTTCAATAGAATGCATATGATTTGGAGAGATAGAGTTTGAGATAGAAAGCACAGAGAGGTTAGGGTCCGATCACATTCACTTAGTTCAAAAGATTCAACAAGAAGACATAGCTATAAGTGAATGCTGTAGAGGACAGAACACTAGTATATATATAAATATATATATGAGAAAGACAATCAAATCAACATTGTGAAGATAATCATGAAGACAAGTTGAGATTGAAGCCAAACCAAACGTGAAGACATACCAAACATAACGCCATGAGTGAAACACTTCAAACAGAAAAATTTGGTCGTGGTGTTACCCACCGTATAGGAAGTATTAGACCCAGACACGGCGCACAATTATCGTGGCGCTCCGAAGTAAAATTCCACATTAATGTATTCACACTTAGAATGTAAGTCTTCATGATTGAAGATATACTTTTCTTCGTGTGTTGCACATCTAAGTCATCAATATGCATAAGTGTTAGGATGTGTGCCTGATCACAGGACATTTAGCTCACACCGTAACTTGCAAAACCTCTTCTCATCCAAGGGCTTGGTGAAGATATCTGCCAATTGCTCTTCAGTGTTGACGTGTATGATATCAATATCTTCCTTCACAACATGATCTTTGAGAAAGTGATGACGAATTTCAATGTGCTTTGTCTTCGAGTGCTGAACTGGGTTGTTGGCAATCTTGATGGCGCTTTCGTTGTCGCAGTAGAGTGGCACTTGCTTCAGATGAATGCCATAGTCTTTGAGTGTTTGCTTCATCCATAGAAGCTGAGCGCAGCAAGATCCAGCAGCAATGTATCCAGATTCAGTAGTGGAGAGAGATACACAGCTCTCCTTCTTTGAAGACCAACATACAAGTGATCGTCCTAGAAAATGACATGTGCCTGATGTAGACTTGCGATCCACCTTGTCACCAGCATAATCTGTCGGATTTTGGGTTCCGGCAGACCCTTGAGGTTCGAACACTGGGGTGCGCGCGGAGATTTCGCCTCCTACCTACCTGCACCCCTCCGCCATGCTAGGATCTAAAACTAAGGAAAGAACAACACAAGAGACACAGGGTTTATACTGGTTCGGGCCACCGTTGTGGTGTAATACCCTACTCCAGTGTGTGGTGTGGTGGATTCCCTCTTGGGCTGATGATGATGAACAATACAAGGAAGAACAGCCTCGCGAGGGTCTGCTCTTGGCTGGGGCGATGAACTGCTCAGTGGAGTTCAGTCACCCTTCTCTCTCTCTCTCTCTCTCTCTCTATCTCTATCTCTTTGCTTCCTCCAACCGACCGAACCCCCTTGCTATGTGGGTGGCTGGTCCTATTTATAGAGGCCCTGGTCCTCTTCCCAAATATTGAGCGGGAAGGGAGCCAACAATGGCGGGCTAATTTGAAGGGGGACAACAAGTATCAGCTATCCTGACAAAAGTGGTCTTCGTCTGCGCAAAGCTCTGGTGATGACGCCGTCTTGGGCTCCACGGTGACCTCCATCTCGTAATCCTCCTGGTGTTGGTCTCATTGCACCGAAATGGCAACCTTTGCCTAATGCCTCGGTACCCCGCGGCTGCGCTTGCCCCCTTTGCACCAAAGAGGAAAGGAGGACACTGCGCGGGCTGGCACCCGCCTGGCGCCCTGAGTCGTCATGGCTTGCGTCATGGGCACCTCGCGAGGTACCCCACCTTGATCTCTCTGCCTCCTCGTGAGCCAGCCTGACGAGGCCATGCCTGAGGAAGCTCCGCATCGTCCGCCCCGCGAGGCTTGGCCCCTCGCGAGGGTCTTGGATTTGTGTTGGTGAAGATGGGCCGTGCTGGCCCCCCCCTTTGAGCCACGCCGCAGGCTGCAGGTAGGCAAGTCTGGGGACCCCCATTCCCAGAACGCCGACAGTAGCCCCCGGGCCCAAGGCGTGCCCGGACTTGGCCGTGCAGGGAGGCGGAAGGGCAAGAGCGATGCGCCACGGGCCCTAACAGCCTGCGGCCTTGGGCGCCGCGTGGCGGTTGACTGGACGTGGGCGCCTCCACTTCCCCATGATGCCTCGGCAACTGCACGGATGGGACAAGTCCCTGCATGCAAAAACGGGTCATGATTACCTGCGATCGTGGAGGTCGGCGGTTGGCCTTTGCCGGCCATAAGTACAGAACGGCGCGCGCCCTTCCAGTCCATCCCTCCTTGCTTCTCCTTCTTCTCGATCCTTGCTCCGTCTTGCCGTGATGGCTCCGATCCGCCGGTTCTCGACGGCAGAGAAGGGAAAGGCTCCCCGAGAGGGGCCAGGCCCACTCCTGCCGAAGAAACGGCTCATCCCCGTGGCCCGGACGAAGGGGCCCTTCAGGTGGTGCCGAGGCCTTGGGGCGAGAAGGCGCCACCGGGGTTCCCGCTTCCATTGTACGCCCACGTCGAGGGCCCCGGAGGAGTTGATGCTGACCGCCACGGGCGGCGCCGCCGGGTCACTAAGGTGTGGGTCGTCCCCCCTGGGGTCCACACCGAGGGCTCCTTCCAAGAGTTCGTGCTCCACGTCGCCATTCCTCTTCAGTCTTGGATCTGCCTTCCTCCCTTCTTCGCCTCCATCATCCCGCAGGGGGAGCCCCTGGAGCTCTGGCTGCAGCACGCCAGCTGCAGCACCCTCGTGAACGAGGCAGAGGTCGCGGTCGTCGCCCCGAGCGAGTTCTACATGACTCGGGGCTGGAGGGAGATCGCCCGGGTTTGCAGGACAAGGGGTGTCTTCGCGATCCACTTGGACTACGATGGTGCTTCGGTGATACTCTTCAAGGTCTTCGATGCGAGCGGGCACCGGCTGGAGTGCTGCCCCGGGGAAGGTGGCCAGGGCCCTGCTGTGACGAGGACTGGGCTCGCCACCCGCTCCCTTGGATGCTCCTCAGGCGGTGGAGGCGTCGGAGGTTCCAGCAACTCCGGCGAGCTCTTCGCGACTCCGGAGACGAGCGACGACAGCTATGAGCCCCCGAGCCGGCGCCGCTCCTGGAGCAGGGCGGGCTCGTTAGGCCGCCGCCGACTCTGATCTGGATGGGGTTGGCGTCGGTGCTTGACGGCCCACTGTTGGTGACGGCGTCTTTTGCAGGGACACGCGTAGTTTGTGTCCCTTTAGGATCCGTTCCCTACGAGGAATCAAAAACGCGTCCCGTAGGGGCTTGTAAGGTGCATGTGATCCTATCTTGTATATATAACCCTTGTCATAGAATTGCGCGAGTTGCTCATTCCATCTTAGCTCAGTCCTCCCTTTCGAACCTCACAAGGGCTTGGTGCTCTGCGCCGACAGGTCCCAGTCCCAAGGCGGCTTCAGCCGTCGCTGGTATGCCAGGTCGCGATGCCGTGGTCAAGACCAGGAGGTGAGCGACCCGGAATCCGGTAAGAGCCCCTGAGTCGCGATGCTCAGGAGGTCCCCTTTGGCGCCCAAGCAGCCATCGTTCGGTGAGAAAGGAGAGCGGCGTCGCTAACATGGGATAGCATTAGATGCGGGGATGGTGCCACGGTAGCTGGCGCTTCCGGGCGATGACTTATCTCGAGGATCAGGGGCCGCTCTCTGGTGTGTCGCCGGGTCCGTGCATCGGCAGGCGCGAGGTTGCTTGGTGAGGTCCTCGTGTGTCTCTCCCCTCTCGCTTTTGCTCCCCTTTCTGCTCTACGTCCTCGGGTCCCGGCCCTCGAGCGAGTCTCAGCCGTCGCTGGTATGCCAGGTCGCGATGCCGTGGTCAAGGCCAGAGGGTGAGGGCTGGAGAGCCAGTAGGAGCCCTGAGTCGCGATGCTCAGGCACCCCCCCTTTAACATGCAAGCGATTCGCGCAGACGAGAGCGAAGGAGACACCGCAAGGGCCTCGCCTGACGCAGCTCCTTCGGGAGGTCCTACAGGTCCATCATAGAAAAAGCAAAGGGTTGCCATGACAATTGACGGTCAGCTGTGGGTTGCTTCCGAGGGGTAGTGAGGCACTGAAGGCTTGACGAGGTGACACTATGCGGGGCTGCCGCGGCCAGAGCTCAGCCATCCAGGTTTGTCGGTGTTGCAAGGACGGACCCATGCGCAAGCGTCGTGCCGTTTGGGAGCAGCTTCGTTAGTTGGTGTCAAGTGAGTAGGCAACTAGGTAAAACACATTAGCCGCGAAGGAGTGGATTCGTTCAAAGAGATGTTGGGAATGCGGACATCACTGTGTCAGGCCCGAGCGACTTGGGGGGTCATGCAGACCGAGGGGCGCCCCCAACAAGGTAAGCTAACAACATGGAATAAAGGGGATACACGCCGCAGGGATGGACCCATGCGGCCTGGGAATAATGCAGCCCTGGGGGCGCTCCCAGTCGGAAGTGAAACTTGAAAGATGTCACCTGATGACGCTGAAGACGAAGGGGTGTTGGTGTAGCAGATTCGGTGGGCTGCGGAAGCCGATCCTCATGAGCCCCCAGGCCCAGGAGCCTCGGGAGGCTCCGGAGGCGCTGGCGGCTCCTCGCGGGCCATCTCCACCCCTGCCAGGGCAGCGGAACGCCTGGCCTCTCGTGCCTCCGTGATGCCCCTCATGAGGCGCTGGTACGCGTCAGCCGCGTTCGGCAAGCCGTAAGGCATGCGAACGTAGCTGTGGGGTGGGCCTCCGCAGCGCCCCACTTGCGAGGGCCAGAGGCGCTCCAGAGAGGCGACTCGGTTGCGCCCTGGTATGTCGATGCAGACGCGCAGCCCACCATCCTTGCCTGGATGGGGAGCCACTGCTGGCAGGCGGCGGCCGCCTTTCATGACTCTTGACTCCTGTAGCTCCTGAATGGCCTTGCTGATGAACTCCTGAGGGTCTGGATCTCCTTGCCTTGCTCCTTCTTGAGGGAAACGTGCTTCAAAACACGCCTCCATGTGGTGCCCAAGCGCCTCCCTCGTGACCCTAGCTAGGTCGGTGGCCCTCCAGGGGAGAGCCCTCGAGCCCAGCCTGAGGAGGGCGCCGGGCGCGCTTTCCTATGCGATGGAGGGAGGTTCCCCCTGGGCAGGCGCGGGCCCAAAGGGGCCTGCCTCTTGAGTGGTCGGGTTGGACGATGTCTTCTTCTTCTTGGGGGCGTTCTCGGGAGGCCTCCTGCTTCCACTATCTGGGTCTTCCAGTGACGCGGCCTGAAAGGCTCGTTCCAGGGAACACACCGCGTCCTTCTCTTCACAGGGCACCGTGATGACTCCGCCGCTTCCTGGCATCTTGAGGACGTTGTAGCCATGGTGAGTTACGGCCATGAACTTGGCCAGTGCTGGGTACCCAAGGATGGCGTTGTATGGTAGGCGAATGTGGGCGACGTCGAAGTCGATGAGCTCGGTGCGGTAGTTGTCGCGTGCCCCGAAGGTGACAGGGAGGCGGACCTGCCCAATCGGGACCGTGGAGCCGTTGGTGATACCGGAGAAAGGCTTGGTTGGTTGAAGCTAGCTGTAGGGCACTTGGAGGTTGTTGAACATCTCCACGGACAGGACGTTGAGCCATGCCCCTCCATCGACGAGGGTCTTGGTGACCACCACGTTGCTGATGACTGGGGAACAAAGCATCGGGAGGACTCCAGCTGTAGCCGCACACTTGAGCTGATCTGCTGAGCTGAACGTGATGGCGCACGCCGACCACCTGAGGGGGCGCGTGGCTTCGAGCCTGGGGAGGACTGCGTTCACTTCGCGGGCGAACTGCTTGAAGATGCGCTGAGAGGCGGGGGCTTGTGCTCCGCCCAAGATGCAGGCAATCGCGCGCGGCTCCTAGAAGCCCCCAGCCTCCTCGTCCTGGTGGCGGTCCTCATTTCTCCTTGGCTGCGGCGGCAGCGGTGGGAGGCCTGCGTTGCCTTGCGGGCGATCCTCGCGAGGTTGATCCCTCCAGTCTCCCTCGCGAGGCTGATCCCTCCATCCTCTCTCGCGAGGAGGGTCTTGGCAGTGATCCTCACGAGGTTGTTCGCGCCACCCTTGGCGCGGGCCATGGTCTTCCCAGCGTCCTGCGTTCCTTCCTCCTCCTCGACCATAGCCCCAGTCACCACGGTCGGGGCGACGGCCGATCCTTCCTTCTTGCATGGCTCGGAGTTCTTGACATTCGTTGGTGTTGTGGGTGTGGAGGTCGTGGTACACACAGTACCGGCTGCCCTTGGAAGGTTCGGGCTCATCTCTACCCCGCTTGGTGTCTGGTTCTGCCGCGAGCACGGCAGCCCCCTTGCGCTTCACATCCTTGGCCTTGGACTTCTTCTCTTCTGGGTCTGCGGCAGGCAACTCGAGGAGGGAGAGACGCCCTTCCTCAGCCCTGGCGCACTTGTTCGCCAAGTTGAACAGCTCCAAGGAAGTGCACAGGTCTTCATGCATCGCCAGCTCCTCCTTCATCTTGACGTCGCGCACGCCGTCGGAGAAGGCCGAGATGATGGCCTCCTCAGTCACCTTGGGAATCTTGAGGCATGCATTATTGAAGCGTTGGATGTACTTATGCAGGGTTTCCCCGGGCTGTTGCTTGATGCGGCGCATGTCGCTTACGGCGGGTGGCCGGTCGCAAGTGCCTTGGAAGTTGGCGATGAAGCGGGTGCGCATCTCGTCCCAGGAGGAGATTATGCCTGGAGCCAAGTTCAGGAGCCAGGTGCGGGCCCTGTCCTTGAGTGCCATGGGGAACCAGTTCGCCATGACCTTCTCATCTCCGTTGGCAGCTTCGATGCCCAGCTCATAGAGCTGGAGGAACTCTACAGGGTCAGCCGTGGCGTCGTAGCGAGGAGGCAAGTCTGGCTTGAACTTGCCGGGCCACGCGATGCTGCGTAGCTCGATGGTGAAGGCGCGGCAGCCTGCTGTGGCCACGGGAGGCCTCGGGTGACGGGGAGCTTGGTCTTGCATGTCCCCACGCGCTGCAGCTGGGAGCAGCGCGGGGTCTTGACGCATGGGAGCAGGACCATGGTCGCGACGTGCTGGAGCAGGGAGCGCCCGGGCAGCTTCTTGCGGGCGAGGGACTTCTTGGCAGCTCTGCTCTTGCCGCGCTGGCACCTGATGGAGCGGGTTCTGCCCAGGGGCCCCGCGCCTTGGGGCCATGGCGTCTTCTTGAGGAGGAGGTGGCCGGGGCGCCGCCGGAGCCTCGTCGCCCGCGCGGGGCGGGGTGCGGTGCAGTGGAACGGATGGCGCAGGAGAGCCCCCTGCGGCGCGGATGAGCTCGGCAACGTGGTCGAGCCATTCTTCATAGACGTCGTCGACGGGACAGTAGCGCATGATCTCGTTCGCCGCGATGAGCGCAGCTCGAGCCTCCATGGGTGCGCGGAGCGCGCGGGACGAAGAACCAGCTGGGGTGAGCGAGGGAGTTGCGGTGCGGCCGTCTTGCCGCACGGACGGATGCTGGGACGATGCTTGCCGCTCGTCTCCCACTGGGCCGGTGGCGGCGTTGACGGCAGGTGACGGGGAACAGCATGGATGCTCGCCGACGGGGGCCGTCTGGGCGACGCGGGAAGCGAGTGCGGCCCAGCGCTCGGTGCGGGCCTGACGAGCGTTAGACATGGGCGTGATGGTCGGAGGAGAACGGGGCGGTGGAAGACGAATTCCGGCGCACCCCTACCTAGCGCGCCCAAATGTCGGATTTCGGGTTCCGGCAGACCCTTGAGGTTCGAACACTGGGGTGCGCGCGGAGATTTCGCCTCCTACCTACCTGCACCCCTCCGCCATGCTAGGATCTAAAACTAAGGAAAGAACAACACAAGAGACACAGGGTTTATACTAGTTCGGGCCACCGTTGTGGTGTAATACCCTACTCCAGTGTGTGGTGTGGTGGATTGCCTCTTGGGCTGATGATGATGAACAATACAAGGAAGAACAGCCTCGCGAGGGTCTGTTCTTGGCTGGGGCGATGAACTGCTCAGTGGAGTTCAGTCACCCTTCTCTCTCTCTCTTTCTCTGCTTCCTCCAACCGACCGAACCCCCTTGCTATGTGGTTGGCTGGTCCTATTTATAGAGGCCCTGGTCCTCTTCCCAAATATCGAGCGGGAAGGGAGCCAACAATGGCGGGCTAATTTGAAGGGGGACAACAAGTATCAGCTATCCTGACAAAAGTGGTCTTCGTCTGCGCAAAGCTCTGGTGATGATGCCGTCTTGGGCTCCATGGTGACCTCCGTCTCGTAGTCCTCCTGGTCTTGGTCTCGTTGCACCGAAATGGCAACCTTTGCCTGATGCCTCGGTACCCCGCGGCTGCGGTTGCCCCCTTTGCACCAAAGAGGAAAGGAGGACGCTGCGCGGGCTGGCACCCGCCTGGCGCCCTGAGTCGTCATGGCTTGCGTCACGGGCACCTCGCGAGGTACCCCGCCTTGATCTCTCCGCCTCCCCGTGAGCCAGCCTGACGAGGCCGTGCCTGAGGAAGCTCCGTGTCATCCGCCCCACGAGGCTTGGCCCCTCGTGAGGGTCTTGGGTTTGTGTTGGTGAAGATGGGCCGTGCTGGGCCCCCCCCTTTGAGCCACGCCGCAGGCCGCAGGCAGGCAAGTCTGGGGACCCCCGTTCCCAGAACGCTGACATAATCAGCATCCGAGAATCAAACCAGATCAAACTCTGAGCCCTTTGGATACCATAATCCTAATGTTGGGGTGTAAGCCAAATATCGAAGAATTCGCTTCACAGCTAAGTGATGCGATTTCTTTGGTGCCGCTTGGAATCGATCACACATGCAAACACTAAGCATAATATCTGGCCTAGATGCACATAGATAAAGTAAAGAACCAATCATGGAGCGGTATACCTTTTGATCGAACTCTTTACCATTGTCGTCGGGACCCAGATGATGTTTGGCTGGCATTGGCGTTGTGAAGCCTTTGCAGTCTTGCATCCCAAATTTCTTCAGGCAATCTTTGAGGTACTTCTCTTGAGATATGAAGATGTCGTTGCGTTGCTGACGTATTTGAAGACCAAGGAAGAACTTCAGCTCACCCATCATGGACATCTGATATTGCTCTTGCATCATATATCCAAACTCTTCACTGTATTTCTGATTAGTGCAACCGAAGATAATGTCATCCACATATATTTGGCACACAAACAGTTCACCATCATATGTCTTCGTGAAGAGAGTGGGGTCAAGGGAACCAGGTTTGAAGCCTTTTCTCTTCAGGAAGTCTTTGAGTGTGTCATACCAAGCCCGAGGGCTTGTTTGAGGCCATACAGTGCCTTGTTCAGCTTGTACACCATGTCAGGATGTTTTGGATCTTCAAATCCAGGCAGTTGTGCAACATACACTTCTTCTTCAATCTTGCCATTGAGAAAAGCGCTCTTCACATCCATTTGATACAGAAGAATGTTATGATGATTTGCATAGGCCAGCAGTATGCGTAAGGCTTCAAGTCTAGCCACAGGAGCAAATGTTTCATCGAAGTCAATCCCTTCAACTTGAGTGTACCCTTGAGCAACGAGACAAGCTTTGTTTCTGACAACTTGACCATGCTCATCTTGCTTGTTGTGATATATCCATTTGGTGCTTATTATATTATGCTTGCGAGGATCAGGACGCTTAACTAGTTCCCATACATTATTCAGCTCAAACTATTGAAGCTCTTCTTGCATAGCTTGAATCCATTCAGGTTCCATGAAGGCTTCTTCAACTTTCTTGGGGTTCAGATATTGAGACGAATGCGAAGTGCCCACAGAAATTTGCTAGCTGTGTTGCCCTCGAACGAGTGAGTGGACCTGGTGCATTGATGCTACCAATTATTCTCTCAATCTGTACTTCATTTGCAACATGAGGATGTACATGACGAAGATTTTGCTCTTGCTGATCATTGTCATCGTTAGAAGCATTGTCTTCAGGCTGAGCATTGTCTTCAGTTTGATCAGGTGCGGAGATGATAAGTTCCTCTTCAGGCTGAGATTCAGATGGTATGATTTCTCAAGTTCCCATAAGTTTGATTGATTCACTGGATGGAACTTCATCTAGCACGTTTGGCAGGTGCTCTCTTTGTGAGCCGTTAGTCTCATCGAACCGCACATCCACTGTTTCAACCACTTTATAGTGAAAAAGGTTGAAGACTCTGTAGGAGTGCGAATCCTGTCCATATCCAAGCATAAAACCTTCATGTGCTTTTGGTGCAAATTTTGAAGTGTGATGTGGATCCTTGATCCAGCACCTGGCACCAAATACTCTGAACTAACTGACATTTGGCTTCTTGCCAGTAAGGAGCTCATAGGATGTCTTGTTGAGAAGCTTGTGAAGATAAACACGGTTGATGATATGGCATGCAGTATCAACGGCTTCAGGCCAGAAATTTCTTGGAGTCTTCTATTCATCAAGCATCGTCCGGGCCATCTCAATAAGTGTTCTGTTCTTGCGTTCCACGACGCCATTCTGCTGCGGTGTGTACGGAGCTGAGAATTCATGTGTAATGCCCAAAGTATCAAGATAAGTGTCTAGACCAGTGTTCTTGAATTCAGTGCCATTGTCACTTCTGATGTGCTTGATCTTGACGCCATAGTTGTTCATGGCTCGATTGGCGAAGCGTCTGATGACATCCTGCACTTCAGTCTTGTAGAGGATTATATGCACCCAAGTATATCTTGAATAATCATCAACAATGGCAAAGCCATAGAGACAAGCAGTAGTAGTAAGAGTTGAGTAATGAGTGGGACCAAAAAGGTCCATGTGGGACAGTTCGAAGGGTTGAGTCGTTGTCATGATTGTCTTCGAGGGATGCTTGGCCCTCGTCATCTTTCCTGCTTCACAGGCACCACATAAGTGATCCTTCTTGAACTTGACACCCTCGATGCCTATGACATGCTTCTTCCTTGCAAGGGTGTGGAGGTTCCTCATGCCAGCATGCCCTAGCCTCCGATGCCAGAGCCAGCATTCAGAAGCTTTTGCTAGAAGACATACGACAAGTTGTGGTCCTGCTAAGAAATCTACCACGTACAAATCATCTTTCCGATACCCTTCAAACACTAGAGACTTGTCAGATTCCATTAGAACAAGGCAACGATATTTTCCAAACATCACAATCATGTTTAAATCGCAAAGCATTGAGACAGACATTAAGTTGAAACCAAGGGATTCAACAAGCATGACTTTATCCATGTGTTGATCCTTTGAGATTGCAACTCTACCTAGACCCAATACCTTTCTTTTACCAGTGTCAGCAAATGTGATGTGACTTTTGTCAGACAGACGTAAGGTTGAGTCCATGAGAAGGCTTCGCTTGCCAGTCATGTGATTAGTACAC
This sequence comes from Triticum urartu, assembly GCF_003073215.2. Classification (NCBI taxonomy): domain Eukaryota; kingdom Viridiplantae; phylum Streptophyta; class Magnoliopsida; order Poales; family Poaceae; genus Triticum; species Triticum urartu. The sequence continues at coordinate 370,421,619 of NC_053024.1, forward strand.
CCACTATCAATAATCCATTCTGAAGCAGCTGGTGTCATACCCTACAATGAAGTTAGGGAGATAGGCTTCACGAAGAGAATTGTGAAGCATAAACATTTGACGAGCAAGTGGATTATGAAAGCTTAGATCAAGGTTAGGACTGATAGGGCAAGTGGCAAGCGACTCAGGAACAAAATACATAATAAGACCATTTGGGCATTTGATCTTGCGCCCTACAAGATGTTTAAGGTCCCCAGCAATGGCTTCAGACGGTTTTGGTTTTCGGCTGGAGACCTTTCCCTGCAAAAGAGAGTAAAGCTTTCTTAGCCACCCACATCTTCAAGGGTGGCTTCGAAGCAATGAGTCTAAGTGCAGCATCTGAGAACTTTGGCTTTGGAGCCCTAGCAAAAAGTCTTGTAGGTGGACAATACTACTCATAAGGATAAGTAGAATAGTTTTTGGTCTTATGAACATGGCAGTTTGATGAAACACACTCATATTCATAGGCCTGAGTAAGGTTTCCCTGCAAAATATTTGTGTTAGTGCGACTCAGGTGAGTCGTCTGTTTGTATGAAGCCTTTGGACCATATGAAGCCTGTGGTCTGGGGTTTGTCTTCTTCACTTGTGGTGTCATGACGACATTCACAGGAAGATTCTCCAAACACCTTTTCGGCACCCAGACTTTCTTCATAGGCGGCCCATTCCTGGAGTTACTACCAATATACCTAGCAAACACTTCACCATTCTGATTCTTAAATAGTTTATAGTTTGCATCAAAGGATTCATCAATAACAATGGGATTAGCACAAGTGAAGCCAGATAGGGTGGGTGGATCCGCTGAAGGTTCCTTTGCAGCAACCCATGTGGTTTTGGGGTACTGCTCAGGTTTCCAGTAAGAGCCATGAGCATTCATTTTCCTTTCGAACCGAACACCCTCTTTCCTAGGGTTTCGGTTCAGGATCTGCCTTTTGAGGACATCACATAGTGTCTGATGCCCTTTGAGACTTTTGTACATCCCAGTTTCAAGCAATGTCTTCAACCTAGCATTATCATCAGTAATAGCAGTGGTATCCTCAGCAGAGGGGTTAGTTACCACATCAATAGTTGAAGATATTGCAATAGTAGCAGCAGTAGAACACCCAGCAACAGAAGTAGCGTTGTCACGCTCGATGCATTTAAGACATGGTGGTTCAAATCCTTCCTGAGCTGAACTGATTTGTTCGGCGTGAGGTGACTCGTTTTCCTTTTGAAGATCTTCATGAGCCACTCTCAATTTCTCAAGATCTTGCTTCCTTTGAAGATAATCATAGGAAAGCTTTTCATGAGTTGTTGAGAGCGTTTCATGACGACTTTCAAGTTCCTCATACTTAACATGAAGATTTTTTATGTCTTCAATTAAGGACTGAGATCGAGTCATTTCAGCGTCTAACAGATTATGACTTTTGTCTAACAGTTTTTGAATATGTTCCATAGCTTTCTGTTGTTCAGTCGCAATTTTAGCAAGTGTTTTGTAGCTGGGTTTGGAACCACAATCAGAGTCATCTTCACTAGATGTTTGATAGTGAGTAGTGCGTGTGTTTACCTTGGCACCCTGTGCCATGAAGCAGTAGGTAGGAGCGGAGTAGTCCTTGTCATTTGCATCGGTGTCGGTGATGAAGTCATTGTCTTCAGTGTTGAAGATGGACTTGGCAACGTATGCTGTAGCCAGACTCGCAACGCCAGAATCGGACTCCTCCTCCGCCTCCTCAGAAGCGGACTCCTCCTCTGAATCCATTTCCTTGCCAACAAACGCACGTGCCTTTCCAGATGAGCTCTTCTTGTGTGATGAAGACTTTGAGGAAGACTTGGAAGAAGACTTTGAGTATTTCTTCTTCTTCTTGTCGTCAGAGTCATACTCCTTGCTCTTCTTCTTCTTCTTCTTGTTCTCATTGTCCCACTGCGGACACTCAGAGATGTAGTGGCCAGGTTTCTTGCACTTGTGGCATGTTCTCTTCTTGTAGTCATGAGTAGAAGCTTCATCATTCCTTGAGCTTGATCGTGAAGACTTTCTGAAGCCTTTCTTCTTGGTGAATTTTTGGAACTTCTTCACAAGCATAGCAAGCTCCTTTCCAATGTCTTCAGGATCATCAGAACTGCTGTCAGATTCTTCTTCAGATGAGGAGACAACTTTTGCCTTCAAGGCACGAGTTCGCCCATAGTTGGGACCGTAGATGTCTATTTTCTCAGAAAGCTGAAACTCGTGTGTGTTGAGCCTCTCAAGTATGTCAGACGGATCGAGTGTCTTGAAGTCAGGACGTTCTTGAATCATCAGGGCTAGGGTGTCAAACGACCTATCAAGTGATCTCAGGAGTGTCTTGACGACTTCATGCTTGGTGATCTCAGTGGCGCCGAGAGCTTGAAGCTCATTTTTGATGTCAGTGAGTCGATCAAACGTGAGTTGGACATTCTCATTGTCATTTCTCTTGAAGCGGTTGAAGAGGTTGCGAAGGACACTGATTCTCTGATCTCTCTGGGTTGAGACGCCTTCATTGACCTTGGAGAGCCAGTCCCAGACTAGCTTAGATGTTTCCAAATCACTCACGCGGCCATACTGTCCTTTGGTCAGATGACCACAGATGATGTTCTTGGCAGTGGAGTCTAGTTGAACGAACTTCTTGACATCAGCAGCGGTGACACCTTCACCAGCCTTAGGAACGCCATTCTTGACGACATACCATAGGTCGACATCAATGGCTTCAAGATGCACGCACATCTTATTCTTCAAGTAGGGATATTCAGTTCCATCGAAGACGGGGCATGCAGCGGAGACTTTAATTATCCCTGCAGTCGACATAGCTAAAACTCCAGGTGGTTAAACCGAATCACACAGAACAAGGGAGTACCTTGCTCTTATACCAATTGAAAGTGCTAGTGATCGACTAGAGGGGGGGGGGTGAATAGGCGATTTTTATGAAAGTCTTCAAAACATGGAAGTTTCGAAGACAAACGATAGAAATAAACCTATTACCATGCAGCGGAAGGTAGACTACACTAGGCAAACCATAGTCAAGTATTCAATGAAGTGAAACCACAATGACTGATAGCAGCTAGGCAGTAAAGATCAGGTAGGAAGATATTGTGAAGCCAATCAGAACAAGCAGTCACTCAGTGAAGACAAAAGATAATGCAATCATACAATGACTTCAGAAGGACCAATAGTAAGTAAAGGGGAAGGGAAGGATGAAACCAGTGACTCGTTGAAGACAATGATTTGTTGGACCAGTTCTAGTTGCTATGACAACTGTACGTCTGGTTAGGGAGGCTGAGATTCTACTCAGAAGACCTTGTCTTCACCTTATTCCCCTTGAGCTAAGGACACCTAGTCCTCGCCCAATCACTCTGGTAAGTCTTCAAGGTAGACTTCCAAACCTTCACAGACTTCGTTCACCGGCACTCCACAATGACTCTTGGATGCTCAGAATGTGACGCCTAACCGGCTAGAGGATTCACAGTCCTCAAGTGTAATAAGTCTTCAGATCACCCAGACAGGAAGACTTAAGTGATGCCTAACACTCTTTGGCTCTGGGTGTTTAGGGCTTTATCCTCGCAAGGAATTCTCTCTCAAAGGCTTTGAGGTGGGTTTCTCTCAAACGACAAAAGCCGTACTCTAACTCTGAGCAGCCAACCGTTTATGGTTGTAGGGGTGGGCTATTTATAGCCACTGGGCAACCCGACCTGGTTTGTCCGAAATGACCCTTGGTCACGAAGGAACTGACACGTGTTCCAACGGTCAGATTTCAAACACACACGACAACTTTACTTGGACTACAAGGAAAGCTGACTTATCCAACTCTGGACAAGATTTGCTCTCATGGTCTTCACTCGAAGACATAGGATTTTGGTTAAGCATCACTTCAGTCATTCTGACTGGTTCTCTTGGACCCCACTTAACAGTACGGTGCTTCCTATGACTCAACAAAGAAAAACACAGAACGACGAAACTGCTAAGTCTTCGCACTCCATAGTCTTCATGCGATGTCTTCTCTTATCATAGTCTTCAATGTGAATGTCTTCACATACCACCTCTGACTTCAATGTCTTCATACATTTTTAGGGGTCATCTCTGGTAGGAAAACCGAATCAATGAGGGACTTCTACCTGTGTTATCCTGCAATTCTCACAAACACATTAGTCCCTCAACTAGGTTTGTCGTCAATACTCCAAAACCAACTAGGGGTGGCACTAGATGCATTTACAACATGACCGAGACACATCTCCGGTCAATAATCAATAGCAGAACCTGGATGCTCATATTGGCTCCTACATATTCTACGACGATCTTTATCGGTCAAACCGCATAACAACATACGTTGTTCCCTTTGTCATCGGTATGTTAATTGCCCGAGATTTGATCGTCGATATCCTCATACCTAGTTCAATCTCGTTACCCGTAAGTCTCTTTACTTGTTCCGTAATGCATCATCATGTAACTAACTCTTTAGTGATATTGCTTGCAAGGCTTATAGTGATGAGCATTACCGAGAGGGCCCAGAGATACCTCTCCGACAATCGGAGTGACAAATCCTAATCTCGATCTATGCTAACTCAACAAACACCATCGGAGACACCTGTAGAGCATCTTTATAATCACCCAGTTAAGTTGTGACGTTTGATAGAACACTCAGTGTTCCTCCGGTATTCGGGAGTTGCATAATCTCATAGTCATTGGAACATCTATAAGTCATGAAGAAAGCAATAGCAACAAACTAACTGATCATAGTGCTAAGCTAACGGAGGGGTCTTGTCCATCACATCATTCTCTAATGATGTGATCCCGTTAATCAAATGACAACACATGTCTATGGCTAGGAAACTTAACCATCTTTGATTAACGAGCTAGTCAAGTAGAGGCATACTAGGGACACTCTGTTTGTCTATGTATTCACACATGGATCAAGTTTCCGGTTAATACAATTCTAGCATGAATAAGAAACATTTATCATGATATAAGGAAATATAAACAATAACTTTATTATTAACTCCAGGGCATATTTCCTTCATTCACATCATTTGTGCAATTGTAGTTTAACTTCTACCATTTACTGGTTGCCTATAGGTACACATGTCAGTGGCACTGATCCACGCTTCGACCCGGAGGAACAGCTCGCCTCCACCACCCGCAGACTTTGGGTGGGCTCTGGCCAAGATGATGTGCCCCAGCAACAACCTCAAAGGACTTACCAAGTCTGTACTCACCAGTTCAATCTTACCAATAGCAGTTGCAATTAATGGCTATGTTCTGTATGTTCGATGTATTAAGCATGTTCTAGTAAACATGGCTAACACATTTTTGCTACTTCCCCTACCTTTTTATAGACATCTGGGCCATTCTCTGCTCTGGCAGCACCTGCCTTGTGATGTTTAACTATGCCAATTGCATTTTTATCAGTACCGGTTTCAAAGTCTAATTAGCCTATTGCAATTACCAGTTGAATCCATTTTTAAACAGTTGTATTTCAAAGGCTACAAAGTTACAAAACATGACTTAGGATGTTGTTAAGCCTGTTGCAATTAACAGTTGTATCCATGTTTTAATCTGCCCATTTGGTACCATGCTACTCTCCGCAATGAAGATATACTAGAAATGCTACCCATTTGCTATTTTTGATGGATGCTAACCCTGTTGTACCTAACATGCCTGTCCATATACTTACGCAGGGTCATAACGGCCGATGCTGTTGTTTGCCGTCGAGGTTAGCTGCATCCCATGTCTTACAGTATTTCACATCATTTGTGCAATTGCAGTTTAACTTCTACCATTTATTGGTTGCCTGTATGTACACATGTCAGTGGCACTAATCCATGCTTCGACACGTAGGAACAGCTAGCCTCCAATGCCACTGACTTTGGGCGGGCTCTGGCCAAGATGAAGTGCCCTAGCAACCACCTCTCAGGACTTACCAAGTATGTACTCACCGGTTTAATCTTACCAATACCAGTTGCAATTAATGGCTATGTTTTGTATGGTCGATATATTAAGCATGTTGTAGTAAACATGACTAACACATTTTAGCTATTTGCCATACCTTTTTATAGACAACTGGGCCATTATCTGCTCTGGCAGCACCTGCCCTGCGATGTTCAACTCTACCAATTGCATTTTTATCAGTACCAGTTTCAATGGCCATTAAGCCTGTTGCAATTAACAGTTGTATCCATTTTTAAAGAGTTTTATTTCAATGGTTACAAACTTACAAACACATGAATTAGGATGTTGTTAAGCCTGTTGCAATTAAGAGTTGTATCCATTTTTTAAACCGTCCCTTCACTACCGTGCTACTCTTTCGATATCACTACAGATGCTGTCATTTTATTACCATTTGCTATTTTTGGTGCATGTTAACCCTGTTGTAGTTAACATTGGCTTTCCATGTGCTTACACAGGGCTACAATGGGCGATGGTGTTGTTTGCCGTCGAGATTAGCTGCATCCCATGTCGTGTACACCATCTATTCCTAAATATAAGTATTTTTAGATATTCCAATATAGACTACATAAGGAGAAAAATGAGTGAATCTAGATTCTAATCTAAACTATATCTATAATTCTACATACATCCGTATGTAGTTAATATTGAAATCTCAAAAAGAAACTTGTACTTAGGAACATAGGTAGTTGTATTTTACATCATTTATGAAATCTTAGTTTAGCTTCTAACATTTACTGGTTGCTTGTAGGTACATATATGAGTGGTACTAATCCACACTTTGATCTGTTTTGCGTATGGGGCAATGAGATATTCATGAACAAGCGTCAAGTGAGGAAACTAAGAAAGATTGTTAGGTGAAAGAAACGGTTGATTGGAATTAAGCTCTTTATTTACACATTGTCCAAGACAACAATGAACTTTAGGATGGTAAGTAATGTGTTGCATTTTCCCCCTGCCCACAACAAGTTACTCTATTAGACCTCAGTATCTAATATTTTCTCTTTTTAGTGGTTTCCGAAGTATTTGCTGATGATTACCTTGCAAACTACATGACCGGAGTGGAGGCAACTAAGGTTAAAGTATATAATTCATGATACCATGATAATGCTCTAAAAGTCTTCCTGAAGGCGGTGAAGGATGGGCGGGCAATCGTCACAAGGGGTTAGACAAAAGTGGTTTGTGCCTATGGCATGAAGGAAGGCACATTATGGGCATTCAGCTTCTTCAACACCGTCGGCATTCAAAATGATTTACACTTGTCTCTTCACCTTTACTGCCTTTAAATATTGTGGTTCATCATAGTTAATTTCTGCCTACTCCTGTAATTACTGAACATATTGTACTGGCAATTTCATATATGGATTCGTTGTTGAACCATTGTGCTGAGAATTTGAATTGCACGTTTCATATTTCAAAATTTCCAATTCGAATAATAAATTACAGGCAAAAATAAAAATATACATGAGCTAATAAAATAATGTGCACATGGTTAGAAAGAAAACAACGTGTGCGATGTAAAAAGAGAACAGACGGTCATGGAACTTTGCAAATGGTTCTACCAGTAAAAGCGCTTGTGATGGATGATACGTCTCCAACGTATCTATAATTTTTGATTGTCCATGCTATATTATCTACTGTTTTGGACTATATTGGGCTTTATTTTCCACTTTTATATTATTTTTGGGACTAACCTATTAACCGAAGGCCCAGCCCAGAATTGTTGTTTTTTGCCTATTTCAGTGTTTCGAAGAAACGGAATATCAAACGGAGTCCAAACGGAATGAAACCTTCGGGAACGTAATTTTCTCACCGAACGTGATCCAGGAGACTTGGGCCCTACGCCAAGGCATCAGAGAGGCGGTCACGAGGGTGGAGGGCGCCCCCCCTTAGGGCGCGCCCCCTGCCTCGTGGGCCCCTCGGAGCTCCACCGACATACTTCTTCCTCCTATATATACCTACGTACCCCCAAACAAACAGAGAGGGAGCCAAAAACCTAATTCCGCCGCCGCAACTTTCTGTATCCACGAGATCCCATCTTGGGGCCTGTTCTGGAGCTCCGCCGGAGAGGGCCGTCATCACGGAGGGCTTCTACATCATCATAGCCCCTCCGATGAAGTGTGAGTAGTTTACCTCAGACCTTCGGGTCCATAGTTAGTATCTAGATGGCTTCTTCTCTCTTTTTGGATCTCAATACAAAGTTCTCCCCCTCTCTTGTGGAGATCTATTTGATGTAATCTTCTTTTTGCGGTGTGTTTGTTGAGACTGATGAATTGTGGGTTTATGATCAAGTCTATCTATGAATAATATTTGAATATTCTCTCAATTCTTTTATGTATGATCGGTTATCTTTGCAAGTCTCTTCGAATTATCAGTTTGGTTTGGCCTACTAGATTGGTTTTTCTTGCCATGGGAGAAGTTCTTATCTTTGGGTTCGATCTTGCGGTGTCCTTTCCCAGTGACAGAAGGGGCAGCAAGGCACGTATTGCATCGTTGCCATCGAGGATAACAAGATGGGGTTTATTTCATATTGCATGAATTTATCTCTCTACATCATGTCATCTTGCTTAAAGCGTTACTCTGTTTTTAACTTAATACTCTAGATGCATGCTGGATAGCGGTCGATGAGTGGAGTAATAGTAGTAGATGCAGAATCATTTTGGTCTACTTGTTATGGACGTGATGCCTATATACATGATCATGCCTAGATATTCTCATAATTATGCTCAATTCTGTCAATTGCTCAACAGTAATTTGTTCACCCACCGTAGAATACTTATGCTCTTGAGAGAAGCCACTAGTGAAACCTATGGCCCCCGGGTCTATTCTCATCATATCAATCTCCATCACTTTAATATTGCTTTGCTTTTTTACTCTGCCTTTTACTTTTCACTTTGCATCTCTATACCAAAAATACCAAAAATATTATATCTATCAGATCTCACTCTCGTAAGTGACCGTGAAGGGATTGACAACCCCTAATCACGTTGGTTGCGAGTAGCTATCGTTTTGTGCAGGTACGAGGGACTTGAGCGTGGCCTCCTACTGGATTGATACCTTGGTTCTCAAAAACTCAGGGAAATACTTACGCTACTCTGCTGCATCATCCTTTCCTCTTCGGGGAAATCCAGCGCAAGCTCAAGAGGTAGCAAGAAGAATTTCTGGTGCCGTTGCCGGGGAGTCTATGCAAAAAGTCAACATACCAAGTACCCATCACAATCCCTATCTCCCGCATTACATTATTTGCCATTTGCCTCTCGTTTTCCTCTCCCCCACTTCACCCTTGCCGTTTTATTCGCCCTCTCTCTCTATCCTCCCTCTCTTTCTCTATTTGCCTCTTTCTTGCTCGCTTGCCTTTTGTTTGCTCGTATGGTTGGAATAATCATTTATTTATTACTAAACAGAGAACCTAGAGATCTATGGATCCTCATCCGCTTGCTAATCTTTTTAAAAGATCCAGTTATGTTGAACCAATTGCTAGCGAGTTTTGTGCACTAGATTATCTTTATGAGGTTTTGCTCGAAATTCATGAATCTGAAAAGTGTGATGAAGTACTTTATGAAGCGATTCACGATAGATCTTTGAATAAAAAGCATGATTGCAATGATGATAGTATAAATTCTATTATTGTAAATTGTGCCAATAATATGCAAAACCCTAAGATTGGGGATGCTAGTTTGCTATGTCCTCTACTTGTTGCAATGATCATGATTGGGGTGATTCTTCTTATGATCTTGAAAATTTATTTAAGCCCCATGATGAATATGAGAATGATTTTAATGTTTGCAATAATATTGAAAGTGGGTTTGGAAGAATGTCAACTTTAGATCCCACATATTTGGATAATTTTCAATCTTATGAAGTTTTTGATAAAAGTGCGTTTGGAAAGGTCATGACTTTAGTTAATGTTAACCCCACTATTTTAGAAAAGTGCCAACTTTGCATGCATGTGGATCATGTTGAGAATATTTTATGTGATAGCTATATTGTTGAATTTTCTTATGATCCTACATGTAATTACTATGAGAGAGGAAAATATGGTCGTTGAAATTTTTATGTTACTAAATTACCTCTCGTTATGTTGAGATTGCTATTGTTTCTTTCCATTTCCTTGCATATGCTAGTTTTTGCTTACCTTGACAATTTGTTTGCCTATAAGATGCCTATGCATAGGAAGTATGTTAGACTTAGATGTGTTTGTCACATGTTTTGTGATGCTCTATTTGTGCTTCAATTCTTGTCTTTCATGTGAGCATCATTAAAATTATCAATGCCTAGCTATAAGGCTTTAAAGAAAAATGCTTGTTGGGAGGCAACCCAATTTTATTTTTAGTTTTTTGTGTTTTTCTTCTGTTAGGGAATAAATAACTTATCTAGCCTCTGTTTTGGTTGTGTTTTTTGTGTTTAATTAGTGTTTATGCCAAGTAGAACCGTTGGGAAGACTTGGGGAAAGTCTTGTTAAACTTGCTGTAAAAAACAGAAACTTTAGAGCTCACGAGAACTGCTGTAATTTCTATTTGCAAAGCGATATTTAGTTAATTCTTTTTGCAGATGATTAATAGATAAATTCGTCACGTCCAGCAATTTATTTTAGAATTTTTGGGGTTCCAGATCTTGTGCTAGCTACAGATTACTACAGACTGTTCTGTTTCTGACAGATTCGGTTTTTCGTGTGTTGTTTGCTTATTTCGATGAATCTATGGCTAGTAAAATAGTTTATAATCCATAGAGAAGTTGGAATACAGTAGGTTTAACACCAATATAAATAAAGAATGAGTTCATTACATGTAGCAACCAGACCTCAAACAGTCTGATCTCTGTGCTCAGGTGTCATCCCTGGATCAGTAATGCTGACACCACACAGTACTTGAAGCATTTATAACAGAGTAGCAATCACACACTTATTACATCGAGCGTCTCAATAGAGAATTTATTACAATAAATATGGCTTAAGGCCATCTAATAACGATAACAGTGAAAGGCTTAGAAGATAAGTGAGTCCATCAACTCCAACGGCAACACCGAGTATAGAACCACGACCTAAAACTCCTTAATCATCGTCTAAAAAGTCTGCAATATTAATGTTGCAGCTCGAAACGGGTCAGCACATGGAATATGCTGGCAAAGTAACACATAGAGAGTAATGGAATGAAACAGCTATACTATATGCATATTTGGCTGGTGGAAAGCTCTATGGTTACAGTTTTGCGTAAAGCTAATTTTTCCCTACTGCGAAGGAATACATTTTATTTAACTATCATGGTAGTTGTTAAACATTGAGAATGGTTGACAACATTCTCAATCCCAATTAAGCATCATCATTAAACAAAACCCATCAAAATTAAATTTTAGAGTAACATGTTGAGATTCACATGATAATCCAAGTACTAGATACTCAAGATGTCCATAACCGGGGACACGACTAACCATGATTAGTTTATACACTCTGTAGAGGTTTGCGCACTTTTCCCCACAAGACTCAATCGCCTCCGTTTGGTTTCTCGCACTACACGGTGTTTGAGAAACGGATGACCGAGACATAGTCTTTCAGAAGCGCTAGCACATTACGATGGATAGACCGTTACACCTACTTTCCCCTACATCTCCTAGTCTACCCTGTAAGAGTTCGCACGACTTAATCAACTATGCTAGAGCCCATAATAGCTTGTGGCTGCACACGGAAGTTTCTAGTATGAAAAATCTCATGATCCCTTTGGGCCTGGGTGGCGGTCCATAAAGAAAAACAGGCAATCCTGGAATACCCAGGTACCTCAATCCACCCAGATGTGTGTTTAAGTTGCCACCTTATATAAACCATTAATTAACAAAATCACATCTGTCATGGATATCACTCACCCAATCCACGTCTACTAGCATAGCATGGCATAATAGGCAAACGTAAAAGTAACTCCCAAAGGTTTGATAATACAACAGGTAATAGGTACTACCTCAACTACTTCCCATCCCATAATTTAATTAGATCCTAATCATGCAATGTTTGAGGATTGATCTAATGCAATAAAATTGGGTAGTAGGAGGTATGATCAAAGTGTTACTTGCCTTGCTGATGATCCGCGAAACCTAGAGATTTTGAAGTAACAGGCGGCGCACTCCGGGTATTCTATCGCAGACAAACAAACAAGCATACAATAAGTATTCATCTAATGCACAGGTAAAACTCAAATAAGAGATCTAACCAGAAAGTTCAACTTAAGAACTCTGGTTTGCAAAAAGAATCAAATCAAACGAAGCAACAAAAGTCAAACGGTAAAAGAAACAGGCTTCGTTTACTATTCTGGATCTAGGGAAATTTTTACAGTGGCAAAAACTTGTTTAAGTTGGTTAAACGGATAGAGGGTTTCGAGATGAAACTCCAGGCGCTTGAATCGCCTGATTCCGATAAACGAGCGAAAATTTATACTAAAACGAAAATCGGATCAGGAATCGCGATCAGAAAAATCGCGGATTTAATCCGAGAAAAGAAAAACGACGAACGTTCGCTAGAACGAACGAATGAACGCTCGCTATTTAAATAAATCGAAAAAAACCGATCTATTTAAAAAACTGAAACTAAAAAACGAACAAAACCGTCGGAAAAACCGAACGGTTTTTCGGAGAAAAAAACCAGCGACTAAAAAAAACTACCCCGGCAACTCCGACGACGGATCCGGCGGCGGCGCGGCGGTCGGCGGCGGTGGCGGCGGCGCTGGGGCGGCGGCGGTCGGGGTGCTAGGGTTTGGAGGCCCCGGGCTCGGCTCCCCGGCTTATAAAGCCTGGACGGGCCTAGTGTCCGGGTCGGACACGGCCCGTAGGTCGGTTGCGTTTTTTTATTCCGTGCAGAAAAATAAATAAAAGAACTAAACGGACTCCAAAAATCCCGAAATAAATTTTCCATGGCTTCTAAAATCAAGCCGCACAAGGTGAACATTTATTTGGGTCCTAAATGCAATTTTGAAAAACGCATATTTTTCCTAAATTCAAATAAAATATCGAAAAACTCCGAAATAAAATCTTATTTGATTTTATTATTAAATCCTCAGTATTTCTTTATTTTGGGAAAATCATTTTATTCTCTCTCTCATATTTTTGTAATAGAAATAATTGATGATAAAATAATTAAAATCAAATGATCCTATTCTCAAAATTTGAGAAAACTCAATTATGAAAATAACGAAATCCCCAACTCTCTCCGTGGGTCCTTGAGTTGCGTAGAATTTCTAGGATCAAAACCAAAAGCAAATAAATTATGTTATGCAATGATGATCTAATGTATATCATTCCAAATTGAAAATTTGGGATGTTACAAACCTACCCCCCTTAAGATGAATCTCGCCCTCGAGATTCGGGTTGGCTAGAAAATAGGTGAGGGTGGTCCTTGAGCAAATCATCCTCTCGCTCCTAGGTGGCTTCATCCTCCGTGTGGTGGCTCCACTCAACCTTACAAAACTTTATAACCATGCTGCGGGTGACTCGGCTGGCAAACTCAAGAATCTTAACTGGTTTCTCCTCATATGTCAAATTGTTATCCAACTGAATTGCTTCCAATGGCACTGTGTCTCTCAAGGGTATGTTAGCCATCTCCGCGTGGCACTTCTTCAGCTGAGAAATGTGGAACACATCATGAACTCCTGACAATCCTTCAGGCAATTCCAACTTGTAGGCCACTTCTCCCATACGTTCCAATACTTGGTATGGTCCTACAAATCGTGGCGCTAACTTTCCCTTAACACCAAAGCGCTTTATTCCCCGGAGTGGGGATACCCGAAGATAATCTCTGTCTCCGACTTCATAAACTGTCTCCTTGCGTTTTGAAACTACATAACTCTTCTGCCTGGATTGAGCTACCTTGAGCCTATCGCGAATCAATTTCACCTTCTGTTCAGACTCCATAATCAAATCAGGCCCAAACAACTGGCGGTCTCCAACTTCATCCCATGACAATGGGGTCCTGCACCTTCTTCCGTACAAGGCTTTGAAAGGGGCCATCTTTAAACTGGATTGATAGCTGTTGTTGTAAGAGAATTCTGCATATGGCAAATTGTCGTCCCAACTAGATCCATACTCTAGCGCACAAGCTCTCAGCATGTCCTCCAAAATCTGATTGACTCTCTCGGTCTGTCCATCTGTCTATGGATGAAAAGCTGTGCTGAACTCTAGCCTGGTACCCAAAGTTTCGTGCAACTGATTCCAGAACTTTGAGGTAAACTGGGTTCCTCTGTCTGATACTATACTCCTCGGAACTCCATGTAAGCATACAATCCTGGTCACGTATATCTTTGCCAACTTAGCACTGGTGTAAGTGGTCTTTACCGGGATGAAATGAGCTACTTTCGTCAACCGATCAACTACAACCCAAATCGAGTCATAGCCTGAATGAGTCCTGGGTAATCCCGTGATAAAATCCATGCCTAACTTATCCCACTTCCATTCGGGTATCGGCAATGGCTGTAGCAATCCTGCTGGCTTCTGATGCTCTGCCTTTACTCTCTGACATACGTCACAAACCGCTACATACTCCGCAATATCTTTCTTCATTTTGGTCCACCAGAAGGTATCCTTCAAATCCAAATACATCTTGGTATTTCCTGGGTGAATCGAATATGGTGAATCGTGTGGCTCTTGCAGAATCAACTTCCTGATCTCCGGGTCATTGGGCACATAAACACGGTCTTCAAACCATAGGGTGTCGTGCTCATCCTCACAAAATCCTTTAGACTTTCCGTCGCTCATTTTCTCCTTTATAGAGGCAATCTCCTTGTTAGTCTTCTGAGCTTCTCTGATGCTATCCATCAAAGTTGACTGAATCTCCAATGCTGCTACATAGCCTCTCGGAACTATTTCCAAACATAGCTCACGAAGATCCTCGGCTAACACCTTTGGTATTTCTCCCGTCATTAGTGTATTGACATGGCTCTTACGGCTCAATGCGTCAGCTACTACATTAGCCTTTCCGGGATGGTAATGCAATCTCATATCATAATCCTTGATGAGCTCCAACCATCTCCTTTGTCTGAGGTTTAACTCCTTCTGCGTGAAAATGTATTTCAAACTTTTGTGGTCCGTGTACACCTCACAATGATTTCCAATGAGGAAATGTCTCCATGTTATCAATGCATGCACTACGGCTGCTAACTCCAAATCATGCGTGGCATAATTCAATTCATGGGGTTTCAGTTGTCGTGAGGCATATGAAACAACTCTCCCTTCCTGCATAAGCACTGCTCCAAGTCCTCGTCGTGAAGCGTCGCAATACACCTCATAATCCTTGGTCTGGTCTGGCAAAATCAACACTGGTGAAGTAACCAAGCGTTTCTTCAACTCCTGGAAACTAGCCTCACACTCCTCAGTCCATATGAACTTGGTATCCTTCTTTAACAACTCCGTCATAGGTTTTGCAATTTTGGAGAAATTCTCAATAAATCTCCGGTAGTATCCTGCGAGTCCAAGGAAACTCCGGATCTCTCCAACTGTTGTTGGTGCCTCCCACTTGGTCACGGTATCAAGTTTAGTGGGATCAACTGCTATTCCTTCTCCGGATATAATTGTCCAAGGAATCCTACTTCCTTCAACCAAAACTCACATTTGCTAAACATGGAATATAGTTGATGTTCCCTGAGCTTTCCAAGAACCAAACGCAAATGTTCCTTATGCCCCTCTTCATTCTTCGAGTAAACCAGAATATCACAACGAACACCACGACAAACTTATCCAAGAACTCCATAAACACTTTGTTCATCATGTTCATAAAATAGGCAGGTGTGTTAGTCAGACCAAATGACATAACGGTATACTCGTGCAGCCCATACCTGGTGGTAAAAGCTGTCTTAGGTATATCCTGTTCTCGAATCTTCAACTGGTGGTATCCTGATCGCAGATCGATCTTGGAAAATACCTTAGCTCCTTGCAATTGATCAAACAGATCATTGATCATTGGTAGTGGGTACTTGTTCTTGATCGTTACTTCATTCAACCCACAATAGTAAACAACCATCCTTAACGATCCATCCTTTTTCTCCACTAGAAGTACTGGTGATCCCCAAGGCGACGAACTTGGGCGAATGTAACCTTTATCCAGTAACTCCTTAATCTGCTTCTTAATCTCCACCAAATCCTTTGCGGGCATCCTGTATGGTCTCTTTGATATTGGCCCTGTGCCTGGCAATAGCTCAATCAAAACTCAATATCTCTATCTGGTGGCATGCCTGGCAACTCTTCGGGAAATACGTCAGGGAAATCCCTTACCACTAGTACTTCCTCCTGCATAACTCCTGATAAGGAATTTACTTGTGTCCTATTTGGCGCATGCCGGGATACATACTTGATCCTTCTTCCTTCTGGCATCGTAAGCAAAATTGTCTTATTGGCACAATCGATGTTTCCCCCATACATCGACAGCCAATCCATACCGAGAATTACATCCAAACCTTGGGATTCCAGAATAATTAAATCTGTTGGGAAAATATGCCTTCCTATACTTAATGGCACTTGGAAACATCCTTGACTGGCCATATACTCTGCTCCTGGTGAGCTTACTAGCATAGGTGTTCTAAGAACCTTAGTGGGCAAGTTATACTTATCCACAAATCCCCTTGATATGTATGAATGCGATGCACCAGTATCAAAAAGAACGAGTGCAGTAAATGACTTAACCAAAAACTTACGGATTACTACATCCGGCTGCTCTTCAACCTCCTCCACATTAACGTGGTTCACCTGTCCCCTGTTGAAAGGGTTCGGCTTCTTCCCAGAGCTTCCATTGCCATTCTGGCCTTCAGGGCATTCATTGGCATAATGTCCGGTCTTCTGACACTTAAAGCAAGTGACTTGGTTCAGGTCTTTCTTGGCTGGGGTTGATGGGTTGGTACGGTTCTGGCCGTTGCTTCCTCCATTACCATTACCATTCTTGGTGCCATTGTGATTGTGCGAGGTACCTCCTCCATGGGTATGCTGAAAATGTCCTCCCGGTCTAGGGATGGCTTCTGCTGAGCTCCTGAATTGTACTTTCCTTGTGCATACTTCCTCTTGCGATTTTCAATTTGCTGCTACTTCCCTTCAATCATAAGAGCACGATCTACCAACTCCTGGTAGTTGCTGAAGGTTGCTACCATCAACTGCATGCTCAACTCATCGTTCAGTCCTTCCAGAAACTTCTCCTTCTTAGCTGCATCCGTAGCAACGTCATATGGGGCATAACGTGCTAATTTACTGAAGTCCTCCACATACTGGCCAGCTGTCCGTCCTCCTTGGCGCAAGTTGCGAAACTCTCGCTTCTTCAAGGTCATAGCTCCTGCTGAAACATGGGCAGTTCAAAAAGCCTGCTGAAACTGGTCCCATGTGACAGTGTCGACAGGGAAAGTGGATGTGAAATTCTCCCACCATGATGCTGTGGGTCCTTCAAGCTGATGTGCGGCAAACTTCACCTTCTCCGCATTTGTGCATCCTGCTGTGATCAACTCTCTAGCTGTCTTGCGGAGCCAATCATCTGCTACTATCGGCTCGGTGCTACTGGAAAACACCGGTGGATTCAGCCTAAGAAAACAGGCTAAGTGATCAACAGGTGGTGGTGGTGGTGGTGGGTTGTTGTTGTTGTTCCCCTGATTCTGATTCTGCACTAGCAACTGCATCAATGTGTTCTGCTACTGGATCAACTGGGTGAGCTCCGGTGGGAAGGTAAATCCGGGGTCACGTCTCGGAGGCATCTGAGGGTTTAGAAAAGATGAGATTTAAGAATAGAGGGGGTCTAAAGAGAAAACACTATCCATATGCACATGAGGCAAAAGCAAACAATTCACTTCATTCAATCAAACACGGGCATACAATCGATCTAACTATCGCAAAAGTGCTCGGACTATTGTATTTACATGGTGGACTACTACTACTGATGAGGTGGTCTACTAGAAATATTCTTTGGTTGCAGACTCCATGATATCTGCTCCGGCTTCATCAACATAGTCATCATCGCTATCATCTGGGTCCGAGTCAGTGTCATCGATGATGATGTAGTCTTCCGGGCGAATCTCCTTGGGTTCTTCGTCTTCATCTACTGGTGTAGGGCCTCCCATAAATATCCCGATCTTCATTGTTAGGTCGGCATTCTTATCCACTAATACTTCAATTTCTTCTTCATCATCTTCACGTGTAGCCTTGAGTTCTTCCTCCAGTTCCTTGATTCTTGTCCTTGCCTTCTTCAGGTCTATCATGTCGGCGCACATCTGGTTCTCCTGACGTCGAATGTGCTGGTTTAATTCCTGGATAAAAGCTGCAATTGATCTATCCTTTCTGGTGTTGATCATCTCCCAGTGCTCATCTCGGCGCCCACAAATCTGGTAGATAGTATCCTTGAGATCATTGCGGTAGACTTCTCCAATGTGTCCCATGGCGATGTGAGCTGCCATGCTCTTTCCTAGACTCCAAGTTGGTGCATCAAAAGAAAACTCTATGGGCTCAGCGACTGGCATGAACGTCCTTCCTGGAACTTGAACTTGAATCATCCAGCGCTCTTCTTCAGGTAAAGTGGCGTTGTAGGTTTCGGTGAAGCTTGGTACTCCTATGTTCAGGTACCTAGTGACTTCCTTCAGGTGACGTCCAAAGGGTGTATCTTCATCCGGTTGCGTGAACTTGTTCCTTGCATCCGCCATCCTAAAGAGTAGAAAAGATGAGAGGTCAGAAGAGAAGAGAGTGAATAGTGATCTAGGTCCTTAGCTTAGTGGTCGTGTCCTATAGTCAGCGTGTGCTCTGATACCATCTTTGTAGCGACCAGACCTCAAACAGTCTGATCTTTGTGCTCAGGTGTCATCCCTGGATCAGTAATGCTGGCACCACACAGTACTTGAAGGATTTATAACAGAGTAGCAATCACACACTTATTACATCGAGCGTCTCAATAGAGAACTTATTACAATAAATATGGCTTAAGGCCATCTAATAACGATAACAACGGAAGGCTTAGAAGATAAGTGAGTCCATCAACTCCAACGGCATCAATGAGTATAGAACCACGACCTAAAGCTCCTTAATCATCGTCTGAAAAGTCTGCAACATTAACGTTGCAGCCCGAAATGGGTCAGCACATGGAATATGCTGGCAAAGTAACACATAGAGAGTAATGGAATGAAACAGCTATACTATATGCATATTTGGCTAGTGGAAAGCTCTATGGTTACAGTTTTGCGTAAAGCTAATTTTTCCCTACTGCAAAGGAATAAATTTTTTTTAACTATCATGGTAGTTGTTAAACATTGAGAATGGTTGACAGCATTCTCAATCCCAATTAAGCATCATCATTAAACAAAACCCATCAAAATTAAATTTTAGAGTAACATGTTGAGATTCACATGATAATCCAAGTACTAGATACTCAAGATGTCCATAACCAGGGACACGGCTAACCATGATTAGTTTATACACTCTGCAGAGGTTTGCGCACTTTTCCCCCACAAGACTCGATCGCCTCCGTTTGGTTTCTAGCACTACACGGTGTTTGAGAAACGGATGACCGAGACATAGTCTTTCAGAAGCGCTAGCACCTTACGATGGATAGACCGTTACACCTACTTTCCCCTACATCTCCTAGTCTACCCTATAAGAGTTCGCACGACTTAATCAACTATGCTAGAGCCCATAATAGCTTGTGGCTGCACACGGAAGTTTCTAGTATGAAAAATCTCATGATCCCTTTGGGCCTGGGTGGAGGTCCATAAAGAAAAACAGGCAATCCTGGAATACCCAGGTACCTCAATCCACCCAGATGTGTGTTTAAGTTGCCACCTTAGATAAACCATTAATTAACAAACTCACATCTGTCATGGATATCACTCACCCAATCCATGTCTACTAGCATAGCATGGCATAATAGGCAAACGTAAAAGTAACTCCCAAAGGTTTGATAATACAACAGGTAATAGGTACTACCTCAACTACTTCCCATCCCATAATTTAATTAGATCCTAATCATGCAATGTTTGAGGATTGATCTAATGCAATAAAACTGGGTAGTAGGAGGTATGATCAAAGTGTTACTTGCCTTGCTGATGATCCGCGAAACCTAGAGATTCGAAGTAACAGGCGGTGCACTCCGGGTATTCTATCGCAGACAAACAAACAAGCATACAATAAGTATTCATCTAATGCACAGGTAAAACTCAAATAAGAGATCTAACCAGAAAGTTCAACTTAGGAACTCCGGTTTGCAAAAAGAATCAAATCAAACGAAGCAACGAAAGTCAAACGGCAAAAGAAACAGGCTTCGTTTACTATTTTGGATCTAGGGCAATTTTACAGTGGCAAAAACTTTGTTTAAGTTGGTTAAACGGATAGAGGGTTTCGAGACGAAACTCCGGGCCCTTGAATCGCCTGATTCCGATAAACGAGCGAAAAGTTATACTAAAATGAAAATCGGATCAGGAATCGCGATCAGAAAAATCGCGGATTTAATCCGAGAAAAGAAAAACGACGAACGTTCGCACGAACGAACGCTCGCTATTTAAATAAATCGGAAAACCGATCTATTTAAAAAACCCGAAACTAAAAAAACGAACAAAACCGTCAGAAAAACCAAACGTTTTTTCGGAAAAAAACCGGTGACTAAAAAAAACTACCCCGGCAACTCCGGCGACGGAACCGGCGGCGGCGGCGGGGCTCCGGCGGCGGCGGCGGTCGGCGGCGGCGTGGGGCGGTGGCGCGGCGGTCGGCGGCAGCGGCGGCGGCGGCGGCGCTGGGGCGGCGGCGGTTGAGGCGCTAGGGTTTGGAGGCCCCGGGCTGGGCTCCCCGGCTTATAAAGCCTGGACGGGCCTAGTGTCCGGGTCGGACAGGGCCCGTAGGTCGGTTGCGTTTTTTTATTCCATGCAGAAAAACTAATAAAAGAAATAATAAACGGACTCCAAAAATTCCGAAATAAATTTTCCCCGGCTTCTAAAATCAAGCCGCACAAGGTGAACATTTATTTGGAGCCTAAATGCAATTTTGAAAAACGCACATTTTTCCTAAATTCAAATAAAATATCGAAAAACTCCAAAATAAAATCTTATTTGATTTTATTATTAAATCCTCAATATTTCTTTATTTTGGGAAAGTCATTTTATTCACTCTCTCATATTTTTGTAATAGAAATAATTGATGATAAAATAATTAAAATCAAATGATCCTATTCTTAAAATTTGAGAAAACTCAATTACGAAAATAACGAAATCCCCAACTCTCTCCGTGGGTCCTTGAGTTGTGTAGAATTTCTAGGATCAAAACCAAAAGCAAATAAATTATGATATGCAATGATGATCTAATGTATTACATTCCAAATTGAAAATTTGGGATGTTACATTATAGTACCTTGAAGTGGTCTTTTGTTTTCTTTCGCTAACGGAGCTCACGAGTTTTCTACCTTAAGTTTTGTGGTGTGAAGTTTTCAAGTTTTGGGTAAGGATTTGATGGATTATGGAACAAGAAGTGGCAAGAGCCTAAGCTTGCGGATGCCCATGGCACCCCCAAGATAATCTAAGGACACCTAAAAGCCAAAGCTTGGGGATGCCCCGGAAGGCATCCCCTCTTTCGTCTACTTCTATCGGTAACTTTACTTGGAGCTATATTTTTATTCACCACATGATATGTGTTTTGCTTGGAGCATCTTGTATTATTTGTGTCTTTGTTTGTTAGTGTGCCACAATCATCCTTGCTGTACACCCCTTTTGAGAGAGCCATACATGAATTAGAATTTGATAGTCTACTCTATGTGCTTCACTTATATCTTTTTGATCTAAGTAGTTTTGCTCTATGTGCTTCACTTATATCTTTTGAGCGTTATAATTTCGCTCTATGTGCTTCACTTAAATATTTTAGAGCAGGGTGGTGGATTTATTTTAAAGAAACTATTGATCTCTCATGCTTCACTTAGATTATTTTGAGAGTCTTAATAGCATGGTAATTTGCTTAATAATAATATGCTTGGTATTCAAGATTTGTGAAACTTTCTTTTGAGTGCGTTGAATACTAAGAAAAGATTGAAGCATGATAATTGTTTTGAGATATGGAGGTGATAATATTAGAGTCATGCTAGTTGAGTAATTGTGAATTTAAAGAATACTTGTTGTTAAAGTTTGTGATTCCCGCAGCATGCACGTATGGTGAACCGTTATGCGATGAAGTCGGAGCATGATTTATTTATTGATTGTCTTCCTTATGAGTGGCGGTTGGGGACGAGCGATGGTCTTTTCCTACCAATCTATCCCCCTAGGAGCATGCGCGTAATACTTTGCTTTGATAACTTCTAGATTTTTGCAATAAGTATATGAGTTCGTCATGACTAATGTTGAGTCCATGGATTATACGCACTTTTTCCCATCCTTTCACCATTGCTAGCCTCTCTAATACCGCGCACTTTTCGCCGGTACCATACACTCACCATATACCTCCCTCAAAACAGCCACCATACCTACCTATCATGGCATTTCCATAGCCATTCCGAGATATATTGCCATGCAACTTTCCACTGTTCCATTTATTATGACACGCTCCATCATTGTCATATTGCTAGCATGATCATGTAGTTGACATCATATTTGTGGCAAAGCCACCGTTCATAATTCTTTCATACATGTCACTCTTGATTCATTGCATATCCCGGTACACCGCCAGAGGCATTAATATAGAGTCATATTTTGTTCTAAGTATCGAGTTGTAATTGTTGAGTTGTAAGAAAAATAAAAGTGTGATGATCATCATTTTTAGAACATTGTCCCAAGTGAGGAAAGGATGATGGATACTATGATTCCCCCATAAGTCGGGATAAGACTCTGGACGAAAAATAAAAAAAATAAAAAAAGAGGCCATGAAAAAAAGAGAAGGCCCAAATAAAAAAATAAAAAAATGAGAGAAAAAGAGAGAAGGGACAATGTTACTATCCTTTTACCACACTTGTGCTTCAAAGTAGCACCAAGATCTTCATGATAGAGAGTCTCTCGTTATGTCACTTTCATATACTAGTGGGAATTTTACATTATAGAACTTGGCTTGTATATTCCAATGATGGGCTTCCTCAAAATTTCCCTAGGTCTTTGTGAGCAAGCGAGTTGGATGCACACCCACTTAGTTTCTTTTGTTGAGCTTTCATATGCTTATAGCTCTAGTGCATCCGTTGCATGGCAATCCCTACTCACTCACATTGATATCTATTGATGGGCATCTCCATAGCCTGTTGATACGCCTAGTTGATGTGAGACTATCTTCCCCTCTTTTTGTCTTCTCCACAACCACCACTCTATTCCACATATAGTGCTATATCCATGGCTCACGCTCATGTATTGCGTGAAGATTGAAAAAGTTTGAAAAAGTTAGAGTATGAAACAATTCCTTGGCTTGTCATCGGGGTTGTGCATGATTTAAATACTTTGTGTGGTGAAGATAGAGCATAGCCAGACTATATGATTTTGTAGGGATAACTTTCTTTGGCCATGTTATTTTGAGAAGACATAATTGCTTTGTTAGTATGCTTGAAGTATTATTATTTTTATGTCAACATGAACTTTTGTCTTGAATCTTTCGAATTTGAATATTCATACCACAATTAAGAAGATTTGCATTGAAATTATGCCAAGTAGCACTCCGCATCAACAATTCTCTTTTTATCATTTACCTACTCGAGGACGAGCAGGAATTAAGCTTGGGGATGCCTGATACGTCTCCAACGTATCTATAATTTTTGATTGCTCCATGCTATATTATCTACTGTTTTGGACTATATTGGGCTTTATTTTCCACTTTTATATTATTTTTGGGACTAACCTATTAACCGGAGGCCCAGCCCAGAATTGCTGGTTTTTTTGCCTATTTCAGTGTTTCGAAGAAACGGAATATCAAACGGAGTCCAAACGGAATGAAACCTTCAGGAACGTGATTTTCTCACCGAGCGTGATCCAGGAGACTTGGACCCTACGCCAAGGCATCAGAGAGGCGGTCACGAGGGTGGGGGCCCCCCCTAGGGCGCACCCCCTGCCTCGTGGGCCCCTCAGAGCTCCACCAACGTACTTCTTCCTCCTATATATACCTACGTACCCCCAAACGAACAGAGAGGGAGCCAAAAACCTAATTCCACCGCCGCAACTTTCTGTATCCACGAGATCCCATCTTGGGGCCTGTTCCGGAGCTCCGCCGGAGAGGGCCGTCATCACGGAGGGCTTCTACATCATCATAGCCCCTTCGATGAAGTGTGAGTAGTTCACCTCAGGCCTTCGGGTCCATAGTTAGGAGCTAGATGGCTTCTTCTCTCTTTTTGGATCTCAATACAAAGTTCTCCCCCTCTCTCGTGGAGATCTATTCGATGTAATCTTCTTTTTGCGGTGTGTTTGTTGAGACCGATGAATTGTGGGTTTATGATCAAGTCTATCTATGAATAATATTTGAATCTTCTCTGAATTCTTTTATGTATGATTGGTTATCTTTGCAAGTCTCTTCGAATTATCAGTTTGGTTTGGCCTACTATATTGGTTTTTCTTGCCATGGGAGAAGTGCTTAGCTTTGGGTTCGATCTTGCGGTGTCCTTTCCCAGTGATAGAAGGGGCAGCAAGGCACGTATTGGATAGTTGCCATTGAGGATAAAAAGATGGGGTTTATTTCATATTGCATGAATTTATCTCTCTACATCATGTCATCTTGCTTAAAGCGTTACTCTGTTTTTAACTTAATACTCTAGATGCATGCTGGATAGCGGTCGATGAGTGGAGTAATAGTATTAGATGCAGAATCGTTTCGGTCTACTTCTCATAACTATGCTCAATTCTGTCAATTGCTCAATAGTAATTTGTTCACCCATCGTAGAATACTTATGCTCTTGAGAGAAGCCACTAGTGAAACCTATGGCCCCCGGGTCTATTCTCATCATATCAATCTCCATCACTTTAATCTTGCTTTGCTTTTTTACTTTGCCTTTTACTTTTCACTTTGCATCTCTATACCAAAAATACCAAAAATATTATATCTATCAGATCTCACTATCGTAAGTGATCGTGAAGGGATTGACAACCCCTAATCGCGTTGGTTGCGAGTAGCTATCGTTTTGTGCAGGTACGAGGGACTTGAGCGTGGCCTCCTACTGGATTGATGCCTTGGTTCTCAAAAACTGAGGGAAATACTTATGCTACTCTGCTGCATCATTTCCTCTTCGGGGAAATCCAATGCAAGCTCAAGAGGTAGCAATGGATAGCCCAATGCCACACGGTTTTCTACATCAAATCTTGTGTGATGTAGCTCATAAAACCAAATAGTTAACCAAGGCAGAGCGTGTGTGATAGTTACGCCTTTGACACATGTGACACCCCAAGACCGGTGCTCCAGATGCCTTCCATGGATTCTGAGATTCGTCGTGTGTTTTATTTGCTTGTTGCATTTCATCATGGCATCATTTGCATTGCATCATGTCATCTTGCACCCCTTTTTAAAACTCGGCTAAATCAATTGCATGGCTTTTTATCCATTTAAATCGAGGGAATTCACATGGTGATTTCTCTTTATAACATATAAAAGTCTCTCAATATTGTTAGGCAGCAATATAAAATATTCCTTTAATTTTGAATTAACCATAACACACGTGCAAAAATAACCCCATGCCTTTTCTGCTTCGAGTTGATCCCCAAACCTTGCCAATAATTCTTTCTCCATTTATTGAGGCTCCTCCGAAAGTCTCAACATTTTTGGACACTCCTCAAACCCGTCCTAGTTCAAACCATTTGATTAAATTCAAAGGAATTTGAATTTAATCTTTCATTCATGCCCACTCCTATTTTTCTTGGATCAAGCTCCTTTTTGTGAGTCCAAGAAAATAAACCCCATGCTCAAATTATTTCCCTAACATTATCTTTTTTCCCTTCTCTCTAATACTTTTCTGCTAAAGAATAAAAGGGAGGGGGAGAGAGCTTGCGCCCGCCGGCCTCTTGGGCCTGACCAAACAGTCCGACCGGCCCTCCTAAACCCTCTATAACCCTAGCCCAATCCCTCTCGCTCCCTTGCTCGATCCACCCAGCGCCGCCACTCACACACACACGAACATAGCCAGGGATAGGAGGAGCGCCCTCGCTCGATCCCCATGGCGCACCTCCCCTGCCAGAAGCACCGCCAGCGACCGAGGCCGTTGGAGCACGCCCGCCGACCTCCTTTGCTCCATCTCCTTAGCGCCAAGCGCCGCCCCTTCATCGCGCCCCCTCCTCACCGACCGTTCTCCGGCCCTGTCTCCACACGCGCGCATCCACCACCACCATCTTGCTCCATCGCCCGCCTCCCCTCGATCCACCATCGCCCGCAGCTTCTGCCATGGACCCGAGCTTAGAGCTCCGCTGCTGCCTTGGTTCTGCTCAGCCCAACTCCTCCTTGACAACCGCCTACCACGCCATAGCCTCCGCCCCTTCCCGATCTCACCGTGGCCCACGGGCAGTTCAACGCACGCGCCCATCCTTTGTTGTATCTCCATTGTCCTCCTCCCCATGCTATGGAGCTCCTGCCTGAGCTGTCCCTCCGGTTAACTCTGCTGCCACCACTTCTGCTTTGATCTCCCCTGGTTCAGCTGCTTTCCAATGAACAGCAGCCCGATGGCTTCTCCGTTCCAAGTGCCTTCTGCACGCCAAGGCCTGGTGCACCCCCTGGATTCGCCAAGTACACCGAGACCACCATGATGCCAAATACCACGACTACAACCATTACCCCGAGGACACCGAGTACGACTACCCATGGCGATGTGTCAAGTTCCACCACCGTCCGCCCCGTGGACATCAAGTTCCTCGCCGTGACCCTGAACATCTACGGAAACTCGGGCGACTATGACCGTGAACGACTATCGTCGACCCCAAGTTACTCGGATGTGTCAAGTCCCTCTCCGAGATGTGTGCCATTACTTCCACTACCGTCGCGAGAACGTCTAATTCAACTACGAACTCGAACCGTTCCAAAAATGCACGCTTCGAAGGTATAACCCCGAGACGACACCCGTGAACGAATGCATGTGTGTTGTATGAGATGCTCGTGTTTGCACCAGGTCCGAATTGTTGCTTGCGCGTTTCTCTTTTGCCATGCCACCGACATGTGGGAACCCGGTGTCCGGGATCACCCCACCATCCTTGCAGGACACGCTCACGCCCACTTTCTTTTGCACCAACATTTCGACGAGTTGTTGGATCATCGGAATGTTTCCGTGGCATCATTTCCGTTGTCGTTGTCGTGGCACCCATTTCGTCTGCCACTGTGAAAAATGCTTCATAACATGCTCATGTCAACTTTTTCAGAAAACTTGCATAAAACTCGTATATGTCATCTGCATCATGATAACAACTTTTAAAGTGTTTAAAAATTGTTGTTGCTTTAAATTGCTAAATCACATGTGAGGATTTTCGGGAATTGTTGTTTGGTGTTCCGGCCTCATTTAAACTTGCCTAAATAGTTAGTTTTATTATGCCTCACCTCTTGCCATGTTTCACAATATTTAATATTGTTGGGTACATACACGGGAGAGAACTAAATAAATGAATGTGGTGTTTCGTCAATATGCAACCCGTTACATATTGAGCTCCACTTAACTTGTATTTTTGTTTGTTGCACTTTGCCATGCCATCCCTCATTAAACCGGACATGCATCATACTTGATTTTTCATCATGCCATGTTTATGTGATGGTTGTTTACCATGATGTTTGCTTCTTTCTGGTTGCGCTTCTCCTAGATAGTTCTGGTTACGTTGCGATTGTGAGGATCCGTTCGACTACGTTCGTTCACCTTCTTCTTCATGGATTCGGTCTTCTTCCTAGCGGGATATCAAGCAATATGATCATTACCCCCGATATCACTTCTATCTTTGCTTGCTAGTTGTTCTCTCTATCGCTATGTTGCGCTACCCACCACCTGTTTATCATGCCTCCCATATTGTCATGTCAAGCCTCAAACCCACCTTCCTAGCAAACCGTTGTTTGGCTATGTTACCGATTTTGCTCAGCCCCTCTTATAGTGTTACTAGTTGTAGGTGCAGTGCAGGTTGTTCCATGTTAGAACATGGATATATTGGGATATCACAATATCTCTTATTTTAATTAATGCATCTATATAGTTGGCAAAGGGTGGAAGGCTTGGCCTTTTGCTCGGTGTTTTGTTCCACTCTTGCCGCCCTAGTTTCCGTCATACCGACGAGAAGGGAGACGAGGCCGGCTTGGGGTGCTGGTCGCCGGCGGCGACGTCCGGTTGAGGGAGAGGCGGCGGGATTGAGGCGCGGGCGTAGAATCTCATGTGCATGCTCGCACACGAGCGCGAGGCTCTCCTCGGGTGGTTCCTGGAGGCAGCGCAAGGACGAGGTGCTCGGGGATGGCGCAGGTCGCCGTAGACGAGGTGGCAGAGGCAGGAGACGAAGCTGCTTGAAGCTCTCGCATGGCGGCATTGAGGGAGCTTGAGAGGAGGCTCGGATGGATTGGCTGGATCTGAACACGAGGAAAGAAGGTGGTTGTGGTAGGCTCGGTGTGGAATTCGAGGAGGATTTGGTGGTGGCTATGGTTGGTGGATCGGGAGGGGATCCCAAGGAGGAGGAGATAGCAGCGATGGAACAAGCTCCTGAGAAACAAGGGAGAGTGGGTGGCGGCGGCTGGGAGGATTAGATGGATGGATGGGACAGCTAGGGTTTCATTTGTGTATAAATAGCAGGTGGTTAAATTAGGGGTTTTTTAGAGCCTCCGATCAAAATCGAATGGTCAAGAAATAAATAGGTAGGGAGTCCAAAAGAGAAAAATAGAGATGTTTTGTAGATGTTAGGGGATGATCCGGACACAACGGTAACAACTGTCTGGGTCGGGTCCGGGACAGTTTTCAGACGCACGCGGGAGGAGGTCCGATGCACTGTGCAAAGAGGGGTAGGCATGGGCCTAGGTGGATTGTGGAGAGCGGGTTGGTCTGAGAGAAAAGGGGAGTAATGCAGCCTGGCATGATTTCCGGAGACCGAAAACGTCCGACATTAGACCGGCTATACTGCCACTATAGTTATTCGTTGGGGCGCCAAACGGACTCCGAATGCGCTGAAACTTGGCAG
Organism: Triticum urartu; assembly: GCF_003073215.2. Lineage (NCBI taxonomy): Eukaryota > Viridiplantae > Streptophyta > Magnoliopsida > Poales > Poaceae > Triticum > Triticum urartu. Next base: position 370,450,599 of record NC_053024.1, read on the forward strand.
GCGGCCTACCTACAACAAAACAACACTGCATGCCAACTTTCAACCCATTCTGAGAACATTTTCTGGCCACTTATAAAATAATATTCGGACATGCCGCGGGCACGTGCGAGTGTGGTTGGGCTCAGAACGGACAACGGAGAGGACGTGGAGTTCTGGACGGATGCAAGTTTTGAAAACATGATGATGCAACGCGAATGATGACATGGCAAGATGCAACATGCAAGCGAATGACATGGCAACGACATCGAATAACTGGAAGACACCTGGCACAACGGTCTCGGGGCGTCACAACACTCCACCACTACGAGAGGATCTCGTCCCGGGATCTAGGATGGCACCGGAGAGAAACGGGAGAGGAAGAGTGGAGGTAAAACTAAATTTCTTCTTTACGAATGAGTGAAACCAAAGAACCTTGCGAGGTTGAACAAATTCAAGAAAGAAAACAACGGAGGTGAACAAATTCGAAAACACTCTGTTAGAAAAGAGGAACAAAGAACATTGTGAAAAACCTTGAGGTTGAAGGGCAAGATATATATTAAAACCACTCTGGTTAAAACAAGATGGAGAAGGATTAAGAATGATATAATTTGGACAACACTCGGACTGCAAATGGAAGGAATTAATAAGAACTTGACAAGAAGAGAGGATACTTGATGAAATCAACAACACGCTGCCTCCGGAACTATTGAAAGAATGGCACAAGGGGTAAGAAAGATTTCAGACAGCACTCCAGTTGAGAAAGGAGGTAAAACTTGATAAGATGAGAGAACTGGAATGAAAACACGACACTCCGGTTGAATGCATAAGCAAAGGAAAGAACATGATCATCACAATACGAGATGATGAGTGAAGAGAGCATCATCACAATGCCTCCGGAAGAAATGAAAGAATGCAATGAAAAGAACATAGAAAAAAACAACATGTTCTACCTCAAATGAATTTGAGAGAGCATCCTTAAAAATAAGGATTTAACGGAGTTGTTGGGAAATCAACAATGAAAAGAACGGGCTTGTTGAGGGCTTATGGAAAACATCTCAAGAACTTGAGGTGAAAACCTGCCATAAATGGAAACAAGATTGGATTGATATGAACAAGGAGACAAGAAACTTATTTCACCGGGAGGATAAATGAAGAACTTGGGTCATTTATAAGCACCATAAATAGCAACAATCCTTAGGGAAAGCTTTAGGTGAAATATAACCCAAGATAACTCCAACAAAGCGATTGATGGATTGAGAAGAGCTCATGCTTGAAGAAATTGGTGGGTTTAACTATCTCATTCTTGACAATTGTTGTATCATGAAACACGAACTCAAATTGTCACGAATGGCATAACACCACCTCAAATGATAAGGTTGAAAGAATTGCACTTTGAAATGCAAGATAAAGAATACTTGAGCTCCTCTGAAAAGAATCTCAAAGAACACTTCGAGAAGGAATTAAGTCCTTGATGAGCCGCCATGAAGAAACTCTCGAAGAACTCCGGTAATGAAAGAATGATCAAACGAAAAGGGAAAAAGGAGTTGAAAACACAAGGTGAAGCCTTGCGATGATTTAGATGGAGCTTCGCGACGAGATAAAGTGGAAACTTGGAACTCCGGAAAACAAGAATTGAATCACTTCAAAGAAAACAAGAATAAGATTTATTGTATGTTTATCCTTCGTCAACTTAATTTGATGATAAGCAACGGATTTGGCATACTACTCAATCTCATAGAAAGGTTTCAGATAGATATTGCGCAAACTTGGAAAGGTCTTGATGGAACCACTAGTAGGATTTAACCAACGAATGAATTGATATGATAACCATGGCAAAGAAATGTTGAACGAACCACCGTAAGAATTGAAAATGATTGAAGAAAAGATAAAGAAACACCTGGAAGAATTAGAGAACGAATGAAGACACTTGAGGGGATTTAGATACATGAGAACGAATAGATCACGAGCTGATTAGAGGATATTTGAGCGATGCACCGGTAAGATTTGGAGAACGAGAGCTGAAAGCTGGAATGAATAATTTTGAGATGATGGGCTCCGGATAATCAAACTGAAAAAATACTCCTGAATTGCTCCAGATGGGTGAAAAGAATATCTCACAATCGAAAATAATTATGAGAGGATGGCATCAATCTTGAATCACGAATCTTTGAAAGAACGGGTAAGGATTTAAGAGGAACTCTTCTTCGGTCTACAAAATCCGAGAATGACGACGAGAAACACCACCATGAATTGTTGAGACACTCTGGAATGGAAATTAGAAAGGTTGAACCAATGATGAAAAGAATTTGAAAGATCTTGGAGAAGGCATTTGACTGATGATAACACATTCTTACGTGAAACTTGGAAAATAATTTGAAAAGCTCCGGGAGAATTAGAAGAGTCAGGTAAGATCCTGGGAAAAGACCTGTGGGTTAGGGCCCACTCAAAAGATACACTGTTGAGCAATTTCTTGAAAAGGAGATAGCACTGGTTGAATTAAATGGCTTGAATGAGATAACATCCTCGAAAGAGCTTGAACGAAAGCAGAGTGGAAACACGAATCTTCGAGATATCTTGAGCACTCCAGAACAAACGAATGGCGAGAAGTGGATGATTAAGAGGTACAACGGCATGGGAAAGCATTGGGCAAAATGAAAGGACTATGCTCAATACCAAAGCTTTAATTGATTCCACCGGAGAAGAAAGAGAACGAAGAATGATGAACTTGTAGAGCATCTTCCTGAAAACCACCGGGTAAGAATATTGACGGAAAGAATGGAGAGACTTCACATTAATAAGTTGGATACTTGATTAAAAAATTTTTGCCCCGGGAAAAAAAAGGGGGGGGGGGGGGGGGAAAACAAAGGCAGCTTGGGACGAATGAAATGAACACCGTTGAGAAACTTAGAATTGATCTTGCGGATGTTGAAATGATCGGATCCACTTGAAGAGAAAAAACACGCTGGTTGAAAAAGAATTGACATGACAATCTCGATTATCATGAAGGATTGGTATACACATCGGAGTATGAGAACATCGTTTAGGTAAGGTATGGAATCAACACTTAACATTGAAGCAACTCAAATACCACAACTCAAAACAAAAACAAGGATTGGTTTGCAGAATAAGCCGGAACAAACATATGATAGAGATTTCGTCTGAAGTTTCGTGGTGGGGCCTACACGGGCTCGATCATACAGCACCATCATGTACAAGGCAGTGCACATGAGATACAAAGTGTCCCCGAGTCAGCATATCCAAGGACTCTTTAAGTCACAATGAGACCACTGTAAAACCAACCGTGGATAGGCGGACCACTAGACGTCGAACCCCAATTTCATATCATACATCTGTCGGAAAGATATCCTAAGAGCTACTTGAATTCCCACTTATAAACTCCCGAAACTTTCCGGTTATGCAATCAGGTGTTGGGGATACAGGGGAAGCATAATATCTCACCCAAAGCTAGCAAATCCTACATCCAGCTGGATCCATCCTTCAACACATAACCAATAAACCTTCGGAAATCATTTACCTCAACCATCGAAAAGCATCCATTATACGAGTTATGGAAATACTCCCGAACTCCCACCCCAGTACTGGGTGGCGTCGAGGTTATCTCACCAACAACTGCATAAAAGAGATTTTCGATGTCGGCGAAACTCAGGTATTCCAGAACTGCAACGATAAAATTGTGATGGCAACACCTCAGAGCTCAACTCCCCGGGACACTGCCACAACCCCTAAATGTCAGGAGGAACCAAGAACAATGTTCTCGTCACAAAACCATCAGAACGATTCCAAGATACCCGCGTGATCCTAAATTTTTTTTAGTGAAATTTGAGAAGAGAAGAGTCAAAACTCTATGTCAGGATGCCTCACCAGAGCGACGAAGGGACTGACGAGTAAAAAGAATCGTACTCTCCGATATATATATATATATAATCCTAAATGACTCAAAACATTTTTCTAGACTCAACAACGCCAGCGATTCGATAAAGCAGGGGGCTCCTAAGTCGGGGAAGGCTCTGATTACGAACTTGTAACACCCTCGATGCGGCTATATCTCCCACATGTTGGAGCACGACTTAGAGGCATAACCGCATTGAAGGCAATGTTGCAAGAGAGGTAATCTTCACACAACCCATGTAATGAATAAGAAAAGGAGGTACATAGTTGGCTTACAATCGCCACTTCACACAATACATGAATACAACATTACAGCATCCAGATACAATCAAGGTCCGACTACGGAACCAAAATAAAAGAAGACTACCCCTAATGCTACAGATCCCCGATCGCCCCAACTGGGCTCCACTACTGATCAACTGGAAATGGAAACAACATAACAAACACAATCTTCATCAAGATCCTCCTTGAGCTTGGTTGCGTCACCTGCAAGGTATCATCGGCACCTGCAAACTGGTTTTGGAAGTAATCTGTGAGTCACGGGGGACTCAGGAATCTCACACCCTTGCGATCAAGACTATTTAAGCTTATAGGTAGGGAAAAGGTATGAGGTGGAGCTGCAGCAAGCACTAGCATATATGGTGGCTAACATACGCAAATGAGAACGAGAAGAGAAGGCAAAGCACGATCGTGAACTAGAAGTGATCCTGAAACTACTTACGTTCAAGCATAACTCCAACACCGTGTTCACTTCCCGGACTCCGCCGAGAAGAGACCATCACGGCTACACACGCGGTTGATGCATTTTAATTATGATAAGTTTCAGGTTTTCTACAACCGGACATTAACAAATTCCCATCTGCCCATAACCGCGGGCATGGCTTTCGAAAGTTCAAAACCCTGCAGGGGTGTCCCAACTTAGCCCATCACAAGCTCTAACGGTCAACGAAGGATATTCCTTCTCGCAAGACAATTCGATCAGACTCAGAATCCCGGTTACAAGACATCTCGACAATGGTAAAACTAAACCAGCAAAGCCAACCAGATGTGCCCACAAATCCCGATAGGAGCTGCACATATCTCGTTCTCAGGGCACACCGGATGAGCCAAACGTCGGGTTGGCATAGACCCTGGTTGCCCAGGGGGCACCAGACATCGCTCAAGTTGGACCAACACTTAGAGAAGCACTGGCCCGGGGGGGTTAAATAAAGATGACCCTTGGCTTGGCAGACCCAAGGGGAAAAAAGGCTAGGTGGCAAATGGTAAAACCAAGGTTGGGCCTTGCTGGAGGAGTTTTATTCAAGGCGAACTGTCAAGGGGTTCCCATTATAACCCAACCGTGTAAGGAACACAAAATCAAGGAACATAACACCGGTATGACGGAAACTAGGGTGGCAAGAGTGGAACAAAACACCAGGCATAAGGCCGAGCCTTCCACCCTTTACCAAGTGTATAGATGCATTAATTAAATAAGAGATATTGTGATATCCCAACAAATCCATGTTCCAACATGGAACAAACTCCAATCTTCACCTGCAACTAGCAATGCTATAAGAGGGGCTGAGCAAAGCGGTAACATAGCCAAAAAACAGTTTGCTAGGACAAGGTGGGTTAGAGGCTCATGGCAATATGGGAGGCATGATATAGCAAGTGGTAGGTATCGCTGCATAGGCATAGCAATAGAGCGAGCATCTGGCAAGCAATGATAGAAGTGATTTCGAGGGTATGGTCATCTTGCCTGAGATCCCGCAAGGAAGAAGAACAAGTCCATGAAGAAGACAAATGGACGAAGTCGAACGAATCCTCACAAATGCAACGTTATCAGAACTAACCCAAAGAAGCACACCGGAAAGAAGCAAAACAACATAGTAAACAACCACCACATAAGCATGACATGATGCACAACCAAGTATGATGCATGTACGGGTTAATGAGGCATGGCATGGCAAAGTGCAACCAACAACACTACAAATTAAGTGGATCTCAATATGCAACGGAGTTGCATATTGAAGAAAACACCACATGACTTATTTAGTTCTCTCTCGTTTATGTAACGAACAAGATTAATGTTGATTAACATGGAAAGTGGGTGAAGCATAATAAAACTACCTAACTAGGCAAGTTTAAATGAGGCCGAAACAACAAACAACAAGTCCGGAAAATCCGCATGTGCATATTTTAAGGTTTTGTACTGTTCTGCCCTAAACACAATTTTATAGTTGTTAAACATGCAAAGCAATGTTACCATGTTAAACTAGGCAAAATTCTACCCCATTTACATATAAAGTTTATTTAAAACCGAGCTACGGTTATTAAGTTATGAAATAAATCATTTTAACATGGCATTTTAGCAAATTAAACAAACAACAAGTTTAAACATTTTAAACATGCATGAAAGTTGGATATTATGAAGTTAGATGAAATTCTAGTCATTTTTCATATATAAAACATTTTAATCTGATGCATGGTTGTGGAGTTATTAAATGCATGAAGCCTAGGGACTTTTCTGTAAAACTGGAAAACCTGATATAAAAGGAAAATCAATGGACGAAAAAAACATGTAACGGGCTGGATTTGGAACAGAGCTGGGGAGCTGCTCACATTGGGCCTTAGCAGGCCAGCTGGACTAGCGGATCTGGCGCGGCCGCTGAGTTTGTGCGGATGGGCCAAGGGGAGGCTGGGCCTTGCCAGCAGCAGGCCGGCTCTAGCACTGCGCGTGCGTTCGACCTGGTCAACGCGCGGCTGACGCGCTGGAGCGGCTCGAGGCAAGGGCATCTTCCTCTTGCTCGATTGCAGAAGCAGAGGAGGCGACCGGACTTGGCGCAGCAACGGGAACATTCGGATCCGACAAGGAGTTGAACGAGGAGGTAGGGGAAGAGGCGATGCTCGGCGCAGGGCTGCCGGACCTGGTGCAGCAGAGGTCACAGGCGAGGCGGAGGAAGGAGGGGCGCGGAGCTCCAGCTGCGCATCCATGGCGATGCAGAGGACGGAGGCATCGACTTGGCAATAGGGACATCGCGGGGACGGTGGCGGCTTGGCGTTCGATCCGGAGCAGGGAAGACAAGGAGAGGCGCGATGCGGGTGACACGGCGGCGCGGATGGGGCGATTTGGCGCTGGTCCACGCGGGCGCTGGAACAGGTCAACGCAGGGGACAGCAACGCTCGCTTGTTCCGAGCTGCTGCTCGAAGCTGCAAGCGACACGGAGGAGGCCGGGAAGACGGGGACGAGCGCGGGTCCGGTGCTCGAACTGGTCGAAGACGAGTCCTGAAGGGAGGCGTCCATGCATCGGGGCACGTGCTCCTTGTTCCCTGCAGGCAGACGACGACGGGAGAGCGAGGTGAGCACAGGGAAGGAGAAAGGGAAGGAGACGGTCGACGAGAAGGGAGACGAGGCCGGCCTGGGGGTGCTGGTCGCCGGCGGCGACGTCCGGTTAAGGGAGAGGCGGCGAGATTGAGGCGCGGGCGTAGAATCTCATGTGCATGCTCGCACACGAGTGCGAGGCTCTCCTTGGGTGGTTCCTGGAGGCAGCGCAAGGACGAGGTGCTCGGGGATGGCGTAGGTCGCCGTAGACGAGGTGGCAGAGGCAGGAGACAAAGCTGCTCGAAGCTCTCGCATGGCGGCGTTGAGGAAGCTCGAGAGGAGGCTCGGATGGATTGGCTGGATCTGAACACAAGGAAAGAAGGTGGTTGTGGTAGGCTCGATGTGGAATTCGAGGAGGATTTGGTGGTGGCTGTGGTTGGCAGATCGGGAGGGGATCCCAAGGAGGAGGAGACAGCGGCGATGGAACAAGCTCTCGAGAAACAAGGGAGAGTGGGTGGCGGCGGCTGGGAGGATTAGATGGATGGATGGGACAACTAGGGTTTCATCTGTGTATAAATAGTAGGTGGTTAAATTAGGGGTTTTCTGGAGCCTTCGATCAAAATTGAATGGTCAAGAAATAAATAGGTAGGGAGTCCAAAAGAGAAAAACGGAGATGTTTTGTAGATGTTAGGGGATGATCCGGACACAACGGTAACAACTGTCCGGGTCGGGTCCAGGACAGCTTTCGGACGGGCGCGGGAGGAGGTCCGATGCACTGTGCAAAGAGGGGTAGGCATGGGCCTAGGTGGATTGTGGAGAGTGGGTTGGTCTGAGAGAAGAGGGGAGAGATGCAGCCCGGCATGATTTCCGGAGACCGAAACGTCCGACGTTAGACCGGCTATACTACTGCTATAGTTATTCGTTGGGGCGCCAAACGGACTCCGAATGCACTGAAACTTGGCAGGCGGCCTACCTACAACAAAACAACACTGCATGCCAACTTTCAAGCCATTCCGAGAACATTTTCTGGCCACTTATAAAATAATATTCGGACATGCCACGGGCGCGTGCGAGTGTGGTTGGGCTCAGAACGGACAACGGAGAGGACGGGGAGTTCTAGGCGGATGCAAGTTTTGAAAACATGATGATGCAATGCGGATGATGACATGGCAAGATGCAACACACAAGCGAATGACATGGCAACGACAACGAATAACTGGAAGACACCTGGCACAATGGTCTCGGGGCGTCACACTTGTCCCATCTGGTGTGCCCTGAGAACGGGATACATGCGACTCCTATCAGGATTTGTTGGCACATCGGGCGGTCTTGCTCGTCTTGTTTTACCATTGTCGAAATGTCTTGTAACCGGGATTTCGAGTTAGATCGGGTTGCTCCGGGAGAAGGAATATCCTTCGTTGATCGTGAGAGCTTGTGATGGGCTAAGTTGGGACACCCCTGCAGGGTGTAAACTTTCGAGAGCCATGCCCGTGGTTATGTGGCAGATGGGAATTTGTTAATATCTGGTTGTAGAGAACTTGACACTTTACTTAATTAAAATACACCAACCGCATGCGTAACCGTGATGGTCTCTTTTCGACGAGGTTCAGGAAGTGAACACGGTTGGGTTATGTATGAACGTAGGTAGTTCAGGATCACTTCTTGATCTCTTCTAGCTTTGCTCCGCTGTGTAGTTTCTCATCTTACTCTTGTACTTGTATGTTAGCCACCATATTTGTTTAGTGCGTGCTGCAACTCCACCTTTTAACCACATCCTACCTATAAACTTAAATAGTCTTGATCTCGCGGGCTTTGAGATTGATGAGTCCTCGTGACTCACGGATACTACCAAAACAGTTGCAGGTGATGTTGATACCAATGCAGGTGATGCCACCGAGCTCAAGTGGGAGTTCGAGAAAGACCTTGGTCATTACTATGTTTCCTTCCTGATGATCAGTAGTGGTGCTCAGTTGGGACGATCGGGATTTAGCATTTGGGGTTATCTTCTTTTCTTTTGGATCCGTCCATAGTCGAACTTTGTGTGTACTCTGAATGATGTATGAATTATTTGATCATTGTGTGACATGGCGATTGTAAGCCAACTATTTACTTCCTTGTTCATTACATGGGATTGTGTGAAGATGACCCTTCTTGCGACAATACCAAAATGTGGTTATGCCTCTAAGTCGTGCCTCGACACGTGGGATATATAGCCGCATCTTGGGCGTTACAAGTTGGTATCAGAGCCATCACCAACTTAGGGGCCGCGTGCTTGATCAAACCGCTAACGTTGTTGAGTCTAGAACAAAACTGTTTTGAGTCTTAGGATTATATAAATCAGAGAGTAGGATTCTTTTTACTCGTCAGTCCCCTTCATCGCTCTAGTGAGGTCTCCTGACGTGGATGTTTTGACTTTCCTCTCCTCATTTTCACAAAAAAGTTAGGATCACACAGGTATCTTGGGATCGTTTCGATATTCTTGGTGCCTCCTGACATTTAGGGGTTGTGGCAGTGTCTCGGGGAGTTGAGCTCCGAGGTGTTGTCATCACAATTTTATCCTTGCAGTTCTGGAATACCTGAGTTCGCCGACATCGAAAATCTCTTTTATGTAGTTAGTGGTGAGATAACCTCAACGCCACCCAGTACTGGGGAGGGAGTTCGGGAGTATTGCCACAGCTCGTATAACAGATCGCTTTCGAAGGTTCGGGTACACGATTTCCGGAGTTTTCTTGGTTATGTGTTGACGGATGGATACAGTTGGAGTGTAGAATTTGTTAGTTGTGTGAGATATGTGTGCCTCCTTGTATCCCCAACACTAGATTACATAACCAGAAAGTTTCGGGAGTTAATAGATGGGAATTCAAGTAGTTACCCAAGATATCTTTTCGACAAATGCATGATATGAGATTGGGGTTCGACGTCTAGTGGTCCGCCTATCCACGGTTGGTTTTACAGTGGTCTCGTTGTGTCTTAAATAGTCCTTAGCTATGCTGACTCGGGGACGCTTCGTATGTCATGTGCATTGCCTTGTACATGATGGTGTTGTACAATCGAGCCCGTGTGGGCCCACCACGAAAACTTTGGATGAAATCTCTATCATGTGTTTGTTCTAGCTTATTCTGCAAGCCAATCCTTTGTTTTGTTTTATTTGTGGTATTCGAGTTGCTTCGATGTCAAGTGTTAATCCATACGTTCCCTAAATGGTGTTCTCATATTTCTATGGGAGTGCTAATCCTTCTTGATCATCGAGGTTGCCATGTTAATTCTTTCCAACCGGCGTGCTACTCTTCAAGTGGATCCGATCATTTCAACAGTCGCGAGATCAATTCCAAGTTTTCTCAACGGTGTTTGTTTCATCCGTCCCAAGTTGTCTTTGTTTTTTCCCGCCCTCCCACCATTTTTCTTCAAGGATTCAAATTTCATAATCATGTATCCTTTTATTTGTGAGAAGTCTCTTCAGTCTTTTCTTTCAATGTTCTTATCCGGTGACTCTCAGGAAGATGCTCAGGAAGCTTCAAGTTTATCATTTTTCATTCTCGTATTTTTTGCTGTGGATTCAATTCAAGCTGTAGGTGTTGATCTTATCCCCTTCCTCGTTTCAAGTGCTTTCTTATGCCAGTGTATCTCTAAATCATTCACCTCTCGCATTCCATTTGTTCTGATGTGCTGGAGATATCTCGGAAGATTCGTGCTTCTATTCTAGATTCGTTCAAGCTATTTGGAGGTTAGTATCTCATTCAAGCCATTTAATTCAGCCGGTGCAGTCTCTCTTTAAAAATTGTTCAACGGTGATTCTCTTGAGTGGGCCCATAACCCATAGGTTTATCACCAGGATCTTAACTAGCTCTTCTAATATTTCTGGAGTTATTCTAAAATTCTTTTTAAAGTTTGACGTAAGAATGAATTACCATCAGTCATATGTCTTTCTCCAAGATCTTTCAAATTCTTTTCATCGTTGGTTCAACCTTTCTATTCTTCATTTCGGAGTGCCTCAACAATTGACGGTGTTTTTCGTCGTCATTCTCGGATTTTGAAGACCGAAGAAGAGTTCCTTTTAAATCCTTACCCGTTCTCCCAAAGATGTGTAGTTCAAGCTTGACGCCATCCTCTTATAATTGTTTTCGATTGTGTGGATTCTTTTTACCCATCCAACGCATTTCAGGAGTTGCTTTCCTGTCGTGATTCTCCGGAGCCCATCATCTTAGAATTATTCATTCTCAGCCTTCATCTCTCGTTCTCCAAATCTTACCGGTGCATCGCTCAAGTATTCCCTAGTCAGCTCGTGATCTCTTCATTCTCTTGTATCTAAATTTCCCCAAGTATCTTCGTCCGTTTTCTAATTCTTCCCGATGATTCGTCCCTTTGTTACGTTTGTTTACAATTTCTTACAGTGGTTCGTTAAAGATTCCTCTTCCTTTGTTATCGCACCAATTCATTTGTTCTTCCCAAAAATCCTACCGGTGGTTCGATGAAGACCTTACCAAGTCTGAGCTATGCCTCTCTTAATCCTCTCAACGATAATAAGTAGAAGGCCTATCCGTTGATTGTCATCAATTTAAGATGGTGAAGGTATGCGTGACCTAATTCTTATTCGTGTTTCCTCGAGGTAATTTAATTCCTTCCTCCAGAGTTCATTCGTGGCATCAATTCTCGATTCAAGTTGCTCACCTTTCTTTTCCAGAGTTCGAAGTTTTCTTTGACCTCTCATAATGAAGCTCCATCTACATCATTGCAAGCCCTCAATTTGTTCTTTCAACTTTCCTTTCATTTCGATCATCTTGTTATCTATCCAGAGTTCATCATGCAGGTTCTTCATAGTGGTTCATCAAAGATTTAATTCATTCTCGAAGTGTTCGCCAAGATTCTTATTGGAGGAGATCAAGCATTCTGAACTACAATTGTTCTCCATTATCTTTTGAGGTGGTGTTATGCCATTCTTTATAATTGTTTCATGATTCACAAGTTTTCAAGAGTGACATATTTTAAACCCATCATTTTCAATTCGTTCACGACATCTTTTCAACCCAACAATTTCTTTATTGGTGTTATTTTGGTATAGATTTCACTTAAAGCCTTCCCTAAGGAATGTTGCTAATTGTGGTGTCTATCGATAATCCAATTTCCTCCTATCCTCTCGGTAAAAGGACTTTTTCATCTCTTTGGTGTTCTCAATCAAATTAATTGATTCCATTAGTGGATGGTCTTCACCTCTTAATTTTGGGATGTTTTCCATATTGGAAATCATACCTTTTGTTGTTGATTTGCCAACAACTCCGTTCAACCCTTGTTCGTAGGAAGGCTCCTTTATGTTCATTCATGGTGGAAGTTGATGTTCTCTTCTCCGTTCTTTTCATTCCACTCTTTTGTTCTGGAGGCATTGTGATGTTGCTCTCTTCACCCATCATCTTGTTTTGTCAAGATCATGTTTTTTCCATGCTTATCCATTTAACCGAGGTGTTGTGTCCTCTATCTAGGTTCCTTTTATCTTATCAAGTCTTTCCCCTCTTTTTAGTCGGAGTGCTGCTAAATTCTTCTTTCCTTGCTTCTCTTCAACCAAAGTGGGTTCAAGTCTATCTGGTCCCTTAAGCTCCTGGTTCTCATAATATTCCTTGTTCACCTTGCCCACCGCAGTGTCTACAATCTTGCCCGTCTCCATTGTATTGTTTCTTTCAATTTGTTCAACCTCTCAAGGTTTGTGGTTTCACTTGTTTGTCAAACAAGCAACTTTGTTTTACCTCTTCCTCTTCCGCTGCTATCCGGTGCAATCCCTAGATCTCGGGTCGAGATCTCGAGGAGAGTTGTGACGGCCGAAGACCGGCGCTCCAGATGCCTTCCATGGATTCCGAGATTCACCGTGTGTTTTATTTGCTTGTTGCATTTCATCATGGCATCATTTGCATTGAATCATGTCATCTTAGACCCCTTTCTAAAACTCAGATAAATAAATTGCATGGATTTTTTATCCATTTAAATCGAGGGAATTCACATGGTGATTTCTCTTTATAACATATAAAAGTCTCTCAATATTGTTAGGGTGCTATATAAAATATTTTGTTAATTTGGAATTAACCATAACACACATGCAAAAATAACCGCATGCCTTTTCTGCTTCGAGTTGATCCCCAAACCTTGCCGATAATTCTTTCTCCATTTACTGAGGCTCCTCCGAAAGTCTCAACATTTTTGGACACATCTCAAACACGTCCTAGTTCAAACCATTTGGATTAAATTCAAAGGAATTTGAATTTAATCTTTCATTCATGCCCACTCCTATTTTTCTTGGATCAAGCTCCTTTTTGTGAGACCAAGAAAATAAGCCCCATGCTCAAATTATTTCCCTAGCATTCTCTTTCTTTTTCTTCTGTCTAATACTTTTCTGCTAAAGAATAAAAGGGAGGGAGAGAGAGCTTGCGCACACCGGCCTCTTGGGCCTGACCAACCAGGCCGACCGGCCCACCTAAACCCATAATAATCCTAGCCCGATCCCTCTCGCTCCCCTGCTCGATCCACCCAGTGCCGCCACTCACACACGCACGCACACAACCAGGGACAGGAGGAGCGCCCGCGCCTGATCCCCATGGCGCGCCTCCCCTGCCAGAAGCACCACTGGCGATCGAGGCCGATGGAGTATGCCTGCCGACCTTCTCAGCTCCATCTCCTTAGCGCCAAGTGCAGCCCCTTTGTCGCGCCCTCCTCCTCTCCTGCCGTTCTCCGGCCACGTCTCCACACGCGCGCGTCCACCACCACCATCTTGCTCCGTCGCCCACCTCCCCTCGATCCAGCATCGCCCGCAGCTGCCGCCATGGACCCGAGCTCAGAGCTCCGCTGCTGCCTTGGTTCTGCTCCGCCCAACTCCTTCTTGACAGCCGCCTGCCACGCCATAGCCTCCGCTCCTTCCCGACCTCACCGTGCCCAGGGGTAGTTCGACGCCCGCGCCCATCCTCTGTTGCATCTCCGTTGGCCTCCTCCCCATGCTATGGAGCTCCTGCTTGAGGTGTCCCTCCGGTTTACTCTCCTGCCGCTGCTGCTGCTTTGACCTCTCGTGGTTTAGCTCGTTTCCAACAAACAGCAGCCCGATGGCTTCTCCGTTCCAAGTGCCTTCTGCATGCCAATGCCCGGTGCACCCCTTGGATTCACCAAGTACGCCGAGACCACCATGACGCCAAATACTACGACTACAACCGTTGCCTTGAGGACACTGAGTATAACTACCCATGGCGATGCAAGTTCCACCACTGTTGACCCCTGGACATCAAGTTCCTTTCCGTGACCCCGAACATCTACGGAAACTCATGCGACTATGACCGTGAACGACTACCGTCGACTCCAAGTTACTCGGATGCATCGAGTCCCTCTCCGAGATGTGTGCCCGTACTTCCACTACCGTCACGAGAACGTCTACTTCCACTACGAAATCGACCCATTCTGAAAATGCACTCTTCAAAGGTATAACCCCGAGACGACGCCCGTGAACGAATGCATGTGTGTTGTATGAGATGCTCATGTTTGCACCGTGTCCGAATTGTCGCTTGCGCGTTTCTCTTTTGCCATGCCACCGACATGTGGGAACCCGGTGTCCGGGATCACCCCACCATCCTTGCAGGACACGCTCAAGCCCACTTTCTTTTGCATCAACATCTCGACGAGTTGTCGGATCATCGGAATGTTGCCGCGGCATCATTTCCGTTGTCGTTGTCGTGGTACCCCTTTCGTCCGCCACGGTGAAAAATGCTTCATAACATGCTCATGTTAACTTTTTCATAAAACTTGCATAAAACTTGTATATGTCATCTACATCATGATAACAACTTTTAAATTTTTTAAAAATTGTTGTTGCTTTAAATTGATAAATGACATGTGAGGATTTTCTGGAATTGTTGTTTGGTCACTGGTATGTGTCGGTCCTAATCAAACGGTTTTTAACCCCTTTCCGCGATGGTATTTGGAACCGTCGCCATGTGAGTGTGTGCGATAGGGTGTCCTTCCCGCACGACCCAGAAGTCATCGAGGAAAGGCCCTCCTGGGACAGAGGCTGGGGCCGTGTGCGATCGGGCGAAGCATCGAAACCCAATCATTTCCGTAGGTATGTACATCCCACACGGTAATCCAAGAAAATCATTTCCGTAGGTATGTACATCCCACACGGTGAATCCCAGAAAAACATTTCCGTTCGTATGTATATCACACACAGTCAATCCAAGGAATACGTTTCCGTTCTTATGTACATACCACACAGTCAATCCAGGGAACATGTTGTTGGGGAACGTAGTAGAAATTCAAAATTTTCCTATGTGTCACCAAGATCTATCTATGGAGAAACTAGCAACGAAGGGAAGAAGAGTGCATCTACATACCCTTGTAGATCGCTATGCGGAAGCGTTCAAGAGAACGGGTTGAAGAAGTCGTACTCGTCGTGATCCAAATCACCGGAGATCCTAGTGCCGAACGGACGGCACCTTCGCGTTCAACACACGTACAGTTCGGTGACATCTTCCATGCCTTGATCCAGCAAGGAGAGAGGGAGAGGTTAAGGAAGACTCTATCCAGCAGTAGCACAACGGCGTGGTGGTGGTGGAGGAGCGTGGTACTCCAGCAGGGCTTCGCCAAGCACCGCAAGAGACGAGGAGGGAGAGGGGTAGGGCTGCGCCAAGAAGGAGAGGAACTCATGTGTCTTGGGCAGCCCAAACCTCAAGTATGTATAGGGGGAGGGGAGGGGCTGCACCCCCACCTAGGGTTCCCTCCCTAGGGGTGACGACAGCCCCCAGATCCCATCTGGGTGGCGGCCACAAGGGGGAGAGGGGGAGGCGCACCTGGGGTGGGCCTTAGGGCCCATCTGCCCTAGGGTTTGCCCCCCTTCCCTCTTGGAGGCGCCTTGGGCCTTGGGGGGGGGGGGGGGCGCACCAGCCCACCTGGGGCTGGTCCCCTCCCACACTTGTCCCATGCAGCCCTCCGGGGCTTGTGGCCCCACTTGGTGGACCCCCGGGACCCTCCCGGTGGTCCCGGTACGTTACCGATAAAACCCGAAACTTTTCCGGTGACCAAAACAGGACTTCCCATATATAAATCTTTACCTCCGGACCATTCTGGAACTCCTTGTGACATCCGGGATCTCATCCGGGACTCCGAACAACATTCGTTAACCACGTATATCTATTCCTTATAACCCTAGCGTCATCGAACCTTAAGTGTGTAGACCCTACGGGTTCGGGAACCATGCAGACATGACCGAGACGTTCTTCGGTTAATAACCAACAGCGGGATCTGGATACCCATGTTGGTTCCCACATGCTCCACGATGTCAAGGACTTAATCAATCCCATATACAATTCCCTTTGTCTATCGGTACGATACTTGCCCGAGATTCGATCGTCGGTATCCCGATACCTTGTTCAATCTCGTTACCGGGAAGTCTCTTTACTCGTTCTGTAACACATCATCCCGTGATCAACTCCTTGGTCACATTGTGCACATTATGATGATGTCCTACCGAGTGGGCCCAGAGATACCTCTCCGTTTACACGGAGTGACAAATCCCAGTCTCGATTCATGCCAACCCAACAGACACTTTCGGAGATACCTGTAGTGTACCTTTATAGCCACCCAGTTACGTTGTGACGTTTGGCACATCCAAAGTATTCCTACGGTATCCGGGAGTTGCACAATCTCATGGTCCAAGGAAATGATACTTGACATTTAGAAAAGCTTTAGCATACGAACTACACGATCTTTGTGCTAGGCTTAGGATTGGGTCTTGTCCATCACATCATTCTCCTAATGATGTGATCCTGTTATCAACGACATCCAATGTCCATGGCCAGGAAACCGCAACCATCTATTGATCAACGAGCTAGTCAACTAGAGGCTTACTAGGGACATGGTGTTGTCTATGTGTCCACACATGTATCTGAGTTTCCTATCAATGCAATTCTAGCATGGATAATAAACGATTATCATGAACAAGGAAATATAATAATAACCAATTTATTATTGCCTCTAGGGCATATTTCCAACACATGTTTCCGTTCGGACATACATCCCACACAGTTTTATGTGTAGGCTCGTGTGTGAAAGGTGTAACTATCATACACGGTTTGCCATGGTTAACTATTTGCTTTTATCAACTATATCACACACGATTTGATGAAGAAAACTATGTGACATTGGGCTATCCATCGCAAGCGCTTTTACTGCTAGAACCATTTAAAAAGGTCCATGACACATTTAGCAGGTTTATTAGTTTACAATTAATAATTCCGGTATTACGTAAATTCACATTTCATATCGAACATCTGTTTTCCAATTTCGTATCAGGCACATAAATATATTATAACATCACAGTACGATAGCTAAATGAAAACATCACATTACAACATATAGCTAGTTCAACTTCATAAAAACAACATATTCATTTCCCTAATCGAGATCATCCAGGCTCGTCTTATCTACCTCTGTTTTCAGTTCAGTAAGAACCCGTTTTGCATGGGCCAACTGGGAAAGTGCCTCCTCCTTCGCCAACACTATCTTAGCAAAGTATGATTTAAAAAATCGGAGCTCATTCTCCATCTTCAAGTTTTTATCCCGCATCTTGAAATATGCTTCAGTGTTGACAACACTTTCTCTAAACCTACGTCTGTTCTCTTCCTCATACATGCTCCAGAGCTTCGCTAGGCACATCTTTAAAGACCGTGTCCACTCTTGGTCAACCCACACCAAGTAAGAACACTTTTGTTCATCCTATAATATTTCAAACTAGATCAGTAACAAATGTAGGGAAAATGGGTTTATAGCAACATAGAAAATCACCAATGCTTATTTCGAAAAACTGAAGAAACATGTTAATTATGACATATCTTCTCAAAAAGAGCAATGTGCAAATGAAATAATTGGTACTGAGACAACAACCAAATTCTGAAACATCAGAAGCTATAATTAACTGCAACGACACTACATGTTCTTAGTCATGTACAATAAATAAAAAATTCAACATTTTATGAGGAAGGTAAATATAACTGCAACAACATAGCGACAGTGTTTGGATGACAGCAAATTGATAATAACAGGTGTGTACATGCACAAATTTAGTAACATAGAACTAATAACACTAAGGGCATCCACTATGTATGCCAACACTGGGGTAAAGACAACTGTTGCTACATCTCGCACTGGTGCCCTGCACTCGCGAGCCAATGCAGCGGAAAAAAAATCAAGGAACCGGACTCCAGAGCACGTAGTTGCTCCGATGCCCAGTTCCTTCGTGACATAAAGATTTAGTATTTTATTGCTTGGCTGCTCGGATGTGTGGACCAAAGTTGGCTGCAAAAACTGCTGAAGCGGTGCCAAATAATTTTCTAATGGCACCGCTGATGAGATGGCAACAATTTAAGATACCAGGTACAAACTGTGACACTGTCTTAGGATGCGTTTGGTTGAAGGTGTGGTATGAATGGGTTAGGACCGTGAGAGTGTCTGACTCACATCTAACAAATGTGTGGTAACAACAAAAGATGATCTAACCTTCTTTGGACATGCCAGAAACTTCCTCCCACTGTCCACAGAATGAAACGCAACTAGCTTCATGCATGGAGATTGATGGTGACAACGAGCAGATAGATCTTCAGCCAGCCCGCTCCATTCGTTGCCACTGATGGTCTTAGGGAGCTACAAGAGAAAGAAATGACAAATCGACCGCCGGGTAAAAATCCTTCATTCCAAGTCATAGCCGGAGAGAGAGAGAGAGAGAGAGAAGAGAGGCATACCCGGGTGGTGAAGGAGTAGTCGCCGGAGGAGGAACCGCTGGAGAGGTGACCTCAAACAGTCTGATCTCTGTGCTCCGGTGTCATCCCTGGATCAGTAATGCTGACACCACACAGTACTTGGAGGATTTATAGCAGAATAGCAATCACACACTTATTACATCGAGTGCCTCAAATGAGAACTTATTACAATAAATATGGCTTAAGGCCATCTAATAACGATAACAGCGGAAGGCTTGGAAGATAAGTGAGTTCATCAACTCCAACGACATCACTGAGTATAGAACCACGACCTAAAATCCTCAATCGTCGTCTGAAAAGTCTGCAACATTAACGTTGCAGCCCGAAAACGGGTCAGCACATGGAATATGCTGGCAAGATAACACATAGAGAGTAATGGAATGCAACAACTATACTATATGCATACTTGGCTGGTGGAAAGCTCTATGGTTACAGTTTTTGCGTAAAGCCAATTTTTCCCTACTTCAAAGGAATAGATTTGATTACTATCATGGTGGTTGTTAAACATTGAGAATGGTTGACAGCATCCTCAATCCCAATTAAGTAACATCATTAAAACCCATCAAAATTAATTTAAAGTAACATGTTGAGATTCACATGAAAATCCAGGTACTAGATACTCAAGATGTCCATAACCAGGGACACGGCTAACCATGATTAGTTTGTTACACTCTGCAGAGGTTTGCGCACTTTTCCCCACAAGACTCGATCGCCTCCGTTTGGTTTCTCGCACTACAGGGTGTTTGAGAAACGGATGACCGAGACATAGTCTTTCAGAAGCGCTAGCAAGCTTACGACGTGATAGACCGTACCACCTACATCCCCTACATCTGCTAGTCTACCACTGTAAGAGTTCGCACAACTTAGTCAACTATGCCAGAGCCCATAATGGCTTGTGGCTGCACACGGAAGTTTCTAGTATGAATAATCTCATGATCCCTTTGGGCCTGGGTGGCGGTCCAAAAAAAATAGGCAAGTCCTGGTAACCCCAGGTGCCTCAATCCACCCAGATGTGTGTTAGGTTGCCACCTTAGATAAACCCTTAATTATCAATCTCACATCTGTCATGGATTTCACTCACCCAATCCATGTCTACGAGCATAGCATGGCATAATAAGCAAACGTAGACGTAACTCCCAAAGGTTTGGTAATAAACAGGTAATAGGTACTACCTCATCTACATCCCATCCCACAATTTAATTAGATCCTAATCATGCAATGTGTGAGGATTGATCTAATGCAATAAAACTGGGTTGTAGAAAAGGTATGATCAAAGTGTTACTTGCCTTGCTGATGATCCGCGTAACCTAGAGATTCGAAGTAACAAGCGGCGCACTCCGGGTATTCTATCTCAGAGAAACAACAAGCATACAATAAGTACTCATCTAATGCACAGGTAAACTCAAATAGAAGATCTAACCAGAAGGTTCAACTTAAGAACTCCGGTTGGCAAAAAGAATCAAATCGAACGAAGCAAAAGAAATCAAACGGCGAAAGAAAACAACTTCTTTCTAGTAATCTGGATCTAGGGCAAATTTTACAGTAGAAAAAACTTGTTTAAGTTGATTATTCGGAAAGAGGGTTTCGAGATGAAACTCCAGGCGCTTGAAACACCTGATTCCGATAAACGAGCGAAAAGTTATACTAAAACAAAAATCGGATCAGAAATCACGATCAGGAAATAACCGCGAAAAATCCGACGAAAAAGAAAAACGACGAACATAATTTTTTTTTCAAAAAAAAACTACACGGAAAACGAGGCGGCGACGAACCTCGAAAGGCGCGCGCTCCGGCGACGGCGGCGTCGGGCGACGGCGGCGGCGGCGGGGCTGGGGCTAGGGTTAGGGTTTGCTGGCGGCGGCTGTTGGGCTCTTCGAGCCCCGGGGCGGCGGCTTATATAGCCTAGGCCGGCGGAGTCCAGGCCGAATACGGCCCGAAGTCGGTTCGACGCGTTTTTTTTAAATAATTCCGCTCGGAAGAAAAATAAAAAGAAATACTAAACGGACTCCAAAAATCACGAAATAAATTTTGCCGGGTTCCTAAAATCAAGCCCGATAAAGTGAAAATTTATCTGGGCCCAAACTACAACTTTGAAAAACGCGCATTTTTCCTAAATTCAAATAAAAATACCGAAAAACTCCGAAATAAATCTTATTTGATTTTTTTATTAAATCCTCAATATTTCTATATTTTGGGAAAGTCATTTTATTCCCTCTCTCATATTTTTGCAATAGAAATAATTGATGATAAAATAAATAAAATCAAATGATCCTGTTTACATAATTTGAGAAAGCTCAAATATGTAAATAACGAAATCCCCAACTCTCTCCGTAGGTCCTTGAGTTGCTTAGGATTTTCTAGGATCAAAACCAAAAGCAAAATAAAATATGATATGCATGCTGACCTAATGTATAACATTCCAAATTGAAAATTTGGGATGTTACAAACCTACCCCCCTTAAGACGAATCTCTCCCTCGAGATTCGGGTTGGCTAGAAAATAGGTGAGGGTGGTCTTTGAGCAAATCTTCCTCTCGCTCCCAGGTGGCTTCATCCTCCGTGTGGTGGCTCCACTGAACTTTGCAAAACTTGATAACCTTGCTGCGAGTAACTCGGCTGGCAACCTCGAGAATCTTGACGGGTTTCTCCTCATAGGTCAAATTGTTATCCAACTGAATTGCTTCCAATGGCACTGTGTCTCTCAAGGGTATGTCAGCCATCTCCGCGTGACACTTCTTCAACTGAGAAACGTGAAACACATCATGCACTCCGGCCAATCCTTCTGGCAATTCCAACTTGTAGGCCACTTCTCCCATACGCTCCAAAACTCGATATGGCCCTACAAATCGTGGCGCTAACTTCCCCTTAACTCCAAAGCGCTTAATCCCTCGAAGTGAGGATACTCGAAGATAAGCTCTATCTCCGACTTCGTAAACTGTCTCCTTGCGTTTAGAATCTGCGTAGCTCTTCTGCCTGGACTGGGCTACCTTGAGCCTATCGCGAATCAACTTCACGTACCGTTCAGACTCCTTAATCAAATCTGGTCCAAACAAGTGGCGGTCTCCAACTTCGTCCCATGACAACGGTGTCCTGCACCTCCTTCCGTACAAAGCTTCGAAAGGGGCCATCTTCAAACTAGTCTGAAAGCTATTATTGTAAGAAAACTCCGCATATGGAAAATTATCGTCCCAACTAGATCCATAATCTAGCGCACAAGCTCTCAGCATATCTTCCAAAATCTGATTGACTCTCTCAGTCTGTCCATCTGTCTGCGGGTGAAAAGCTGTACTAAATTCTAACCTGGTACCCAAAGTCTCATGCAACTGCTTCCAGAACTTTGAGGTAAACTGGGTTCCTCTATCCGATACGATACTCCTCGGAACTCCATGCAAACATACGATCCTGGTCATGTATATCTTTGCCAACTTAGCACTTGTGTAAGTGGTCTTTACTGGGATGAAATGAGCTACCTTCGTCAATCGATCAACTACAACCCAAATCGAGTCATAGCCTGAACGAGTCCTTGGTAATCCCGTGATAAAATCCATGCCTAGCTTATCCCACTTCCATTCGGGTATCGGCAATGGTTGCAACAATCCTGCTGGCTTCTGATGCTCTGCCTTTACTCTCTGACATACGTCACAAACTGCTACATACTCCGCAATATCCTTCTTCATTCCAGTCCACCAGAAAATATCCTTCAAATCCAAATACATCTTGGTATTTCCTGGGTGAATCGAATACGGTGAATCACGTGCCTCTTGCAGAATCAACTTCCAGATTTCCGGGTTGTTGGGCACGTAAATGCGGTCTTCAAACCATAGGGTGTCGTGCTCATCCTCACGAAATCCTTTAGCTTTTCCCTTGCTCAGTTTCTCCTTTATAGTGGCAACCCCTTTGTCAGTTTTCTGAGCTTCTCTGATTCTATCCATCAGAGTTGACTGAATTTGCAATGCTGCTACATAGCCTCTCGGAACTATTTCCATACATAGTTCACGAAGATTTTCTGCTAACTCCTTGGGTATTTCTCCCGTCATTAGTGTGTTGACATGACTCTTACGGCTTAATGCATCAGCTACTACATTAGCCTTCCCGGGATGATAATGCAATCTCATATCATAATCCTTGATGAGCTCCAACCATCTCCTTTGTCTGAGATTCAACTCCTTCTGCGTGAAAATGTACTTCAAACTCTTATGATCCGTGTACACCTAACAATGGTTTCCAATGAGGAAATGTCTCCATGTCTTCAATGCATGCACTACGGCTGCTAACTCCAAATCATGCGTGGCATAATTCAATTCGTGAGGCTTCAGTTGTCGTGAAGCATACGAAACAACTCTTCCTTCCTGCATAAGCACTGCTCCAAGTCCTCGACGTGAAGCGTCGCAATACACCTCATAATCCTTGGTTTGATCAGGCAAAATCAACACTGGTGAGGTAACCAAATGGTTCTTCAACTCCTGGAAACTTGCCTCACACTCCTCAGTCCATTTGAACTTAGTATCCTTCTTCAGCAACTCCGTCATCGGCTTTGCAATCTTTGAGAAGTTCTCAATAAATCTCCGGTAGTATCCTGCGAGTTCAAGAAAACTCCGAATCTCTCCAACGGTAGTTGGGGCTTCCCACTTGGTCACGGTTTCAACTTTAACGGGATCTACTGCTATACCTTCTCCAGATATAACGTGTCTGAGGAATCCCACTTCCTTCAACCAAAATTCACATTTGCTGAACTTGTCATATAATTGGTGTTCTCTGAGCTTTCCAAGTACCAAACGCAAATGCTCCTTATGTTCCTCTTCATTCTTCGAATATACCAGGATATCATCAATGAACACTACGACGAACTTATCCAAAAACTCCATAAACACTTTGGTCATCATGTTCATAAAATAGGCAGGCGCGTTAGTTAGTCCAAATGACATAACGGTATACTCATACAACCCATACCTGGTGGTAAAAGCCGTCTTAGGAATATCCTGTTCTCGAATCTTCAACTGGTGGTATCCTGATCGCAAATCGATCTTGGAAAATACCTTAGCTCCTTGCAATCGATCAAACAGATCGTTGATCATTGGTAGTGGGTACTTGTTCTTGATCGTTACTTCGTTCAATCCTCGATAATCAACAACCATCCTTAACGATCCATCCTTCTTCTCCACTAAAAGTACTGGTGATCCCCAAGGTGAAGAACTTGGGCGGATGTAACCTTTATCCAGTAACTCCTTAATCTGCTTCTTAATTTCCACCAAATCTTTTGCTGGCATCCTATATGGTCTCTTTGATATTGGCCCAGTGCCTGGCAAAAGCTCAATTAGAAACTCAATGTCTCTATCCGGTGGCATGCCTAGCAACTCTTCGGAAAATACATCAGGAAAATCCTTTACCACTAGTACTTCCTCCTGCACAACTCCTGTTAGGCAATTTACTTGGGTCCTCTTTGGTACATGCCGGGATACATACTTGATCCTTCTTCCTTCTGGTGTGGTAAGCATAATTGACTTACTAGCACACTCAATATTCCCTTTATACTTTGATAACCAATCCATGCCTAATATCACATCCAATCCTTGTGACTCCAATACTATTAGGTCTGAGGGAAAAACATAGTTACCAATCCTTAATGGTAACCGATCACACCATATACTTGCCACATACTACGCTCCTGGCGAGGTTACTAACATGGGTGACCTAAGGGCTTGGGTTGGTAGGTTATACTTATCCACAAATCCCCTTGATATGTATGAATGCGATGCACCGGTATCAAAAAGAACGAGTGCAGTAAATGACTTAACCAAAAACTTACCTATTACTGCATCGGGCTGAGCTTCAACCTCCTCCACGCTAACGTGGTTCACCTGTCCCCTGTTGAAAGGGTTCGGCTTCTTCCCAGAACTTCCATTGCCATTTTGTCCTTCAGGACAGTCATTTGCATAATGTCCTGGCTTCGAACACTTATAGCAAGTGACGTGGCTCAAATCCTTCTTGGCTGGGGTTGATGGGGTGCTGCGGTTCTATCCATTGCTTCCTCCATTCCCATTACCATTCTTGGTGCCATTGTGATGGTGCGAGCTACCTACTCCATGTGTATGCTGAAAATGTCCTCCCGGTCCAGGGGTAAAACGAGGCTTCTGCTGAGCTCCTGAATTATACTTCCCTTGTCCATACTTCCTCTTGCGGTTCTCAATTTGCTGCTGCTTCCCTTCAATCATAAGAGCACGATCTACCAACTCCTGGTAGTTGTTGAAAGTGGCTACCATCAACTGCATACTCAACTCATCATTCAGTCCTTCCAGGAATTTCTCCTGCTTAGCTACATCCGTAGCAACGTCATCTGGGGCATAACGTGCTAGCTTACTAAACTCCTCCACATACTGGCAAACTGTCCGTCCTCCTTGGCCCAAGTTACGAAACTCACGCTTCTTCATGGCCATTGCTCCTGCTGAAACTGGTCCCATGTGACAGTGTCGACTGGGAAGGTGGCTGTGAAGTTCTCCCACCAAGAGGCTGCGGGTCCTTCTAACTGATGTGCGGCAAACTTAACCTTCTCCACATCAGTGCATCCTGCTGTGGTCAACTCCCTAGCTATCTTGCGGAGCCAATCATCTGCTACTATCGGCTCGGTGCTACTGGAAAACACCGGCGGATTCAGCCTAAGAAAACAGGCTAAGTGGTCAACAAGTGGTGGTGGTGGTGGGTTGTTGTTGTTGTTCCCTTGATTTTGATTCTGAACTAGCAACTGCATCAGGGTGTTCTGCTGCTGGATCAATTGGGTGAGCTCCGGCGGAAAGGCAAATCCGGGGTCACGTCTCGGAGGCATCTGAGGGTTTAGAAAAGATGAGATATAAGAATAGAGGGGGTCTAAAGGGAAAACACTACCCATATGCACATGAGGCAAAAGCACACAATTCACTTCAATCAAACAAAGGCATACAATCGATCTAGCTATCGCAAAAAGTGCTCGGACTACTATATTTACATGGTGGACTGCTACTACTGATGAGGTGGTCTACTAGAAATATTCTACGGTTGTAGACTCCATGATATCTTCTCCTGCTTCCTCCACATAGTCATCATCACTACTATCTTGTTCCGAGTCGGTGGCGTCAATGATGATGTAGTCCTCCGGGCTAATCTCCTTGGGTTCTTCGTCTTCATCTACTAGTGTCGGGCCTCCCATAAATATTCCAATCTTCTTGATCAGATCGTCATTCTTCTCCACCAATACTTCAATTTCTTCTTCATAACCTTCGCGTGTAGCCTTGAGTTCTTCCTCCAGTTCCTTGATTCTAGTCCTAGCCTTCTTCAGATCTATCATGTCGGCGCACATCTGATTCTCCTGTCGTCGAATGTGCTGGTTTAACTCCTGAATAAAAGCTGCAATTGATCGATCTTTCCTGGTGTTGATCATCTCCCAGTGTTCATCTCGGCATCCGCAAATCTGGTAGATAGTATCCTTAAGATCCTTGCGGTAGACTTCTCCAATGCGTCCCATGGTGATGTGAGCTGCCATACTCTTTCCTAGACTCCAAGTTGGTGCATCAAAAGAAAACTCTATGGGCTCAGTGACTGGCATGAACGTCCTTCCTGGAACTTGAACTTGAATCATCCAGCGCTCTTCTTCAGGTAAAGTGGTGTTGTAGGTTCCCGTGAAGCTTGGTATTCCTAAGTTCAGGTATCTAGTGACTTCCTTCAAGTGGCGTCCAAAGGGTGTATCTTCATCTGGTTGTGTGAACTTGTTCCTTGCATCCGCCATCCTAAAGAGTAGAAAAGATGAGAAGTCAGAAGAGAAGAGAGTGAGTAGTGATCTAGGTCTTTAGCTTAGTGGTCGTGTCCTACAGTCAGCGTGTGCTCTGATACCATCTATGTAGCGACCAGACCTCAAACAGTCTGATCTCTGTGCTCCGGTGTCATCCCTGGATCAGTAATGCTGACACCACACAGTACTTGGAGGATTTATAGCAGAGTAGCAATCACACACTTATTACATCGAGTGTCTCAAATGAGAACTTATTACAATAAATATGGCTTAAGGCCATCTAATAACGATAACAGCGGAAGGCTTGGAAGATAAGTGAGTCCATCAACTCCAACGGCATCACTGAGTATAGAACCACGACCTAAAATCCTCAATCGTCATCTGAAAAGTCTGCAACATTAACGTTGCAGCCCGAAAACGGGTCATCACATGGAATATGCTGGCAAGATAACACATAGAGAGTAATGGAATGCAACAACTATACTATATGCATACTTGGCTGGTGGAAAGCTCTATGGTTACAGTTTTTGCGTAAAGCCAATTTTTCCCTACTTCAAAGGAATAGATTTGATTACTATCATGGTGGTTGTTAAACATTGAGAATGGTTGACAGCATCCCCAATCCCAATTAAGTAACATCATTAAAACCCATCAAAATTAATTTAAAGTAACATGTTGAGATTCACATGAAAATCTAGGTACTAGATACTCAAGATGTCCATAACCGGGGACACGGCTAACCATGATTAGTTTGTTACACTCTGCAGAGGTTTGCGCACTTTTCCCCACAAGACTCGATCGCCTCCATTTGGTTTCTCGCACTACAGGGTGTTTGAGAAACGGATGACCGAGACATAGTCTTTCAGAAGCGCTAGCAGCTTACGACGTGATAGACCGTACCACCTACATCCCCTACATCTGCTAGTCTACCACTGTAAGAGTTCGCACAACTTAGTCAACTATGCCAGAGCCCATAATGGCTTGTGGCTGCACACGGAAGTTTCTAGTATGAATAATCTCATGATCCCTTTGGGCCTGGGTGGCGGTCCAAAAAAAATAGGCAAGTCCTAGTAACCCCAGGTGCCTCAATCCACCCAGATGTGTGTTAGGTTGCCACCTTAGATAAACCCTTAATTATCAATCTCACATCTGTCATGGATTTCACTCACCCAATCCACGTCTACGAGCATAGCATGGCATAATAAGCAAACGTAGAAGTAACTCCCAAAGGTTTGATAATAAACAGGTAATAGGTACTACCTCATCTACATCCCATCCCACAATTTAATTAGATCCTAATCATGCAATGTGTGAGGATTGATCTAATGCAATAAAACTGGGTTGTAGAAAAGGTATGATCAAAGTGTTACTTGCCTTGCTGATGATCCGCGTAACCTAGAGATTCGAAGTAACAAGCGGCGCACTCCGGGTATTCTATCGCAGACAAACAACAAGCATACAATAAGTACTCATCTAATGCACAGGTAAACTCAAATAGAAGATCTAACCAGAAGGTTCAACTTAAGAACTCCGGTTGGCAAAAAGAATCAAATCGAACGAAGCAAAAGAAATCAAACGGCGAAAGAAAACAACTTCGTTCTAGTAATCTGGATCTAGGGCAAATTTTACAGTAGAAAAAACTTGTTTAAGTTGATTATTCGGAAAGAGGGTTTCGAGATGAAACTCCAGGCGCTTGAAACACCTGATTCCGATAAACGAGCGAAAAGTTATACTAAAACAAAAATCGGATCAGAAATCACGATCAGGAAATAACCGCGAAAAATCCGACGAAAAAGAAAAACGACGAACATAATTTTTTTTTCAAAAAAAAACTACACGGAAAACGAGGCGGCGACGAACCTCGAAAGGCGCGCGCTCCGGCGACGGCGGCGTCGGGCGACGGCGGCGGCGGCGGGGCTGGGGCTAGGGTTAGGGTTTGCTGGCGGCGGCTGTTGGGCTCTTCGAGCCCCGGGGCGGCGGCTTATATAGCCTAGGCCGGCGGAGTCCAGGCCGAATACGGCCCGAAGTCGGTTCGACGCGTTTTTTTTAAATAATTCCGCTCGGAAGAAAAATAAAAAGAAATACTAAACGGACTCCAAAAATCACGAAATAAATTTTGCCGGGTTCCTAAAATCAAGCCCGATAAAGTGAACATTTATCTGGGCCCAAACTACAACTTTGAAAAACGCGCATTTTTCCTAAATTCAAATAAAAATACCGAAAAACTCCGAAATAAATCTTATTTGATTTTTTTATTAATTCCTCAATATTTCTATATTTTGGGAAAGTCATTTTATTCCCTCTCTCATATTTTTGCAATAGAAATAATTGATGATAAAATAAATAAAATCAAATGATCCTGTTTACATAATTTGAGAAAGCTCAAATATGTAAATAACGAAATCCCCAACTCTCTCCGTAGGTCCTTGAGTTGCTTAGGATTTTCTAGGATCAAAACCAAAAGCAAAATAAAATATGATATGCATGCTGACCTAATGTATAACATTCCAAATTGAAAATTTGGGATGTTACAGGACCATGGCGACCCCAGCGGTAGGATGTGAGACGACGAGAGCAAGGAAGCGGCTATAGCTTAGCAAGGAAGGAAGGAAGAAGGAGGAAACAGGGGAAATGTGACTTGTTGTCGGGGAGAAAAGGGGGGGGGGGAAGGGGGAAGGGGCGGGGGTAGATATTTTGGTGGTAGGCCAAAATTTTGGAAATGTGGAGGGAAATTTTGCGCATAGTGCCGACGGACCATTCACTTTGAACGGTTATGTGCATCGCAAATGATTCTTCTGCTTTACGTGCATGGGATGAGTTTGATAATTTAAATTTTGGTGGAAATTTCCCCGGGTATGTCATTGCATAATTTAACATCACTTGCTAATATGGGCACACAAAAGAGCGTATAGCAGACACACCACACTTACTGAATGAAGCAATTTTAGTAATTAAACAGACCCAGTTGACCTAAACATTGCTCTAACAAAAGACCATCATTAAAGACAAAGCCTAAGTATGTATAACTTTAACAAATCCACCGCTGCACCGGCCTATGCATCACCTGTGTGAGATGAGACATCGATGACTTGTCCTGGCGACATGCCGCCATTGGTGGACTCCGCTTCCCCCTTGCTGAAGTCGACCGTGTCCTCGTCCTCGTCCTCGACGCCACCCTCAAGGTTATAGTACTTGTACTACTGGCTGCGCCAGAGCTCGCGTTGGTACTCCACCGCCGATTCCTTGACGAACATACTCTTCTCTACCTAGACCTCGGCCACGAGCAACTCCTCCTCTCGGCGCTCCTCGATCTCCGCCACCTCCTACCTCTCCAGCTCCAGCTCGGCGACCTCATGAGGAAGCAGGTGCTCCATGGCCACTGCCGCCTTGTCAGGCGTGGGTTGCATGCTGGATTCCGAGGTGGCCTGGAATATCTTGTCGTGTGCATCCTTGATCTTGGCATGGATGGCCTCGACCCGGGCCAGGGCGACATCAGCGGCACGGACGGCAGCTCGAGCAGTCTCGGCATTTGCAGCCACCATCGTAGCAGCACCTGCAGCCGTCTCGGCTGCTGCAGCTACCCTGTTGGCTGCCGCAGATGCTCTCTTGGCGGAAGCGGACGCGTTCAATGCGGATGCGGCGGCACCCTCAGCGTAGGCAGCCACGCTCCCGGCGCAGGCGGCGGCGCTCAGTGGGGGATGCGGCCATCGTATGGGCCTTCACGAAGCGTTTCCACGGCGTCATCTTTGCAAGAAGGGGGTGCAGGAATGGGGGCCGGGATTCGTGGATTAGGGAGTTGTCGGCACTGGAGTAGATGAGCTGGCG